>NC_043016.1:16479893-16547968 GCF_006345805.1 Octopus sinensis | reverse complement strand
TTTAGATTTGACGATATTTGTCCTCACTTGTTTGTTGTTAACACACAACGTTTTGGCTGATATACCCACCAGCCTTCATCAGGTATCTTGGGAATTTTCGAACCTGGCTCTCATTCCTAAGGTAGTTTCAATGTTGTTGTTATTATTATTATTATTATTATTATTATTATTCAGGTCATTGCCTGGAATTGAACTCGGAATCTTGGGGTTAGTAGCCTGCGCTCTTAACCACTACACCATATGCCATGGGCAATTATCCTTCCTTAATACCAGTTCCCATATGCTGCTCATATCTGCACTCAGTCTGCTTAGGAGGTTGTTGTGTCCTAGCATATGTGCTATTTCTTTTAGTTTTCGTATTTTCCAGTGGTGTTCTCTGTCTATTATTTTAACTTCATCCCACATGGGGAGGTGGTCTCCATTTTTGCATACATGATCAGCTATACCCGATTTATCAATATTTCAACATGTCACAGCTTTGCGATGTTCCTCTACCCTTATTTTGAGGGGGCGGCATGTTTTGCCATATGCCCATGGGCATATGGCGTAGTGATTAAGAGCATGGGCTATTAACCCCAAGATTCCGAGTTCGATTCCAGGCAGTGACATGAATAATAATAATAATAACAACAAAATTGAAAAATACCTTAGGAATGAGAACCCAGGTTCGAAATTTCTCCAAGACACCTGAAAATGGCTGGAGGCTATATCAGCTGAAACGTGTTAACAACAAACAAGATGTTGACAAATATCCATCAATTGTAAATAATGTAAATAATTCCTCAACTCTTAAATATAGAACTGAATAATAATAATAATAATAATAATAACATCAAAAAATACCTTAGGAATGAGATACCAGGTTTGAAATTTCCCCAAGACACTTGATGAAGGCTGGAGGGTATGTCAGCTGAAATGTTGTGTTAACAACAAACAAGATGATGACGAATATCCGTCAAATGTAAATAATGTAAATAATATACATAATTCCTCCTCTCTTAAATATAGAACTGTATGTAAATATTTTCAGATGCAAAGGTGTTATTTAAGTGAGATTTGGCTGTTGGTTCTAGCATATCCATGACCATCTTCCACATTTATGGTATTAAAAAACTGCTTTTTTATAATTTATGATTTTATCAACTCTAATCAACCCTAATACTTACTGGTCATGGGATATGCTTGAAACCATAGCTAAATCTCCCTTAAATTACACAGATTTTCGTATGAAAATATGTACCTACATCTGTTTCAAGAAACTTGTTTAAGCTTGAAGCTGAGAATATAATGAAGGAAATTTAGGACATACCACTTCCGGAGTGGCCAACAAGGGCCACAACTTTGCCGTTCGGGATGTTCAGGGACATGTTCTTGAGCACAGCCTGTGAAAAGAAGAAACCGAAGCAGTGATAACCCTCTTGGATCTGGGCCCATGTTTTCCCTAAACCCAAGTTTACAGAAAATTGACTAGTTGTATAAACAGCACAAGACTAACAATAATCTTAAAGACAGGCCCGTCATTATTCTCCTGAGTTTTTTTGATTTTCTCTTGTAGTTTGTCTAACAAATACGATAGTTGAAAATAGGGTTATCATCATTATTGTTCTCAACTATTAACTCCTGTCCAGGAGTTTTCCTGCAATGAACAAATACAGTAGTTGAAAGATAGGCCTATTACTATTATTCTCCCAAACTATTTTGTGATTTTGTCTATTAGTTTGCCTAAAAAATATTATAGTTGAGAGATAGGCCCATCTTTATTCTCCCAAACTATTTTGTGATTTTGTCCTTAGTTTGCCTGCAATGAACAAATACAGCAGACCAATTATATCATCATCATCATCATCGTTTAACGTCCGTTCTCCATGCTAGCATGGGTTGGACGGTTCGACCGGGGATCTGGGAAGCCAGAAGGCTGCACCAGGCTCCGGTCTGATCTGGTAGTGTTTCTACAAGTGGATGCCCTTCCTAAGGCCAACCACTGCGTGAGTGTAGTGGGTGCTTTTTACGTGCCACCTGCACAGGTGCCAGGTGAGGCTGGCAATGGCCACGATCGGATTGGTGCATTTTATGTGCCACCGGCACGGAGCCAGCATGCAATCGCAGCGCGGATCGGTACGAGTCGTTTGCTTTTACTGCCACCGGCACGGAAGCCAGTCTAGGTGGCGCTGGCATTGGCCACGTTCAGATGTGCTTTTTACGTGCCACCGCACAGGGATCACAACTGCAGTTTCCATTGATTTTGATGTCGGTGTACTGACTCAATGGATCTCCTCAAGCACAGGTTGAAATGGTGTTTCTTCTTCACTTGCCACCTGCACAGGAGTCAGTCCAGCGGTCCTGACAACTGCCGGGTGCCAGTCATAGGATTGGTTCAATTCCGATTTCGATTTCACTTGCCCCAACAGGTCTTCGCAAGCAGAGTTTAGTGTCCAATGAAGTGAGGTTGGCATGGGTGCCTGTCGTCGAATTTGGTTCGATTTCGACTTCGTTTGCCTCAACAGGTCTTTGTGTGTCCAAGGGAGGAAAGACATGCTGAAGTGGGCTGGACTCACTTGTCCTGCCTGGTCTTCTCACGCACAGCATATTTCCAAAGGTCTCGGTCTCTGGTCATTGCCTCAGTGAGGCCTAAAGTTCGAAGGTCGTGCTTTACCACCTCGTCCCAGGTTTTCCTGGGTCTACCTCTTCCACAGGTTCCCTCAACTGCTATCTTCATCCATTCTTGCCACATGACCATACCAGTGCAGTCGTCTCTCTTGCACACCACAACTGATGCTTCTTAGGTCCAACTTTTCTCTCAAGGTACTTACACTCTGTCGAGTATGAACACTGACATTACACATCCATCGGAGCATACTGGCTTCATTCCTTGTGAGCTTATGCATATCCTCAGCAGTCACAGCCCATGTTTCACTGCCATGTAGCATGGCTGTTCGTACACGTGCGTCATACAGTATGCCTTTTACTCTGAGCGAGAGGCCTTTAGTCACCAGCAGAGGTAAGAGCTCCCTGAACTTTGCCCAGGCTATTCTTACTCTAGCAGTTACACTTTCAGCACACCCACCCCCACTACTGACATATATGAATTTTTTGCATAATGAGATAAAAAACCAAGGCTGTGTAGATATTAGAGCATTTATAGATAGAAGGTCTTACAGGTGTTTCTAGGATATTTATTAATCATATCCCTTCATATATATAAAGTAGTTGTATACTGTCAACTTAATGTGACAGTCCCATGAAGGGAATAATACTACTGCTATTTAGCCCTAGGAAGCAGCACGCTTCCTATTGGCCTTGACACATTTCCTGTGTCCTTCTAGGGTTAAATAGCAGTTGTATTATTCCCTTCATGGAACTGTCACATTAAGTTGACAGTATACAACTACTTTATTGTATCACTACTGCATAAATCTCTCTGAGATATTTAGAAATGTATTATATATATATATAAATGATGATGATATATATATATATATGACAGGCTTCTTTCAGTTTCCGTCTACCATATCCACTCAGAAGACGTTTGTTCAGCCTGAGGGCTTACAGCAGAAAACACTCGTCCATGGTGCCATGCAGTGTGAGTGAACCCAGGACCATCCATGTGGTTAGGAAGCAAGCTTCTTACTACACAGCCACGCCCGGCGAAAATGAATTTCATGTTACTGAGTAGCATATGAAACCACACCAATACACCAAATATGAAATCAACTGGGCTGGAACAGGAATTAAAGAGATTGAAAAAATGGCAGCTGGCAGCCAAACAGAAATGATCTGGAAATTTGGTTTTAAAAAAAATACTTATCACTTACTTCTTTCCTTCGAGTTGGATATGAAAAATCAACATTTTCAAAAGTCACTTCACCAACCAAATCCTTTGTAGGGATAACAACCCCTCCAATAATGGGAATAGAGGGTTTGGAATTAATAAACTGGAAGGAAAAATAAAATTAGGTTGTCAAGAAAATTCTTGCGGAATTTTTAACTTTAGTTTTAAATGATGTATTTTCAAATTCTGTTCTGTCTGAGGAGAGTCATTTTTTTTTGTGCCTTATAATTTTAACACACTCACTGGTAAAATTTCCACTGTTTTCTTATTTTTATTTTCCTAAAATTTTCGTTGCCTCTTGCAAACTTTTCAATAGTCCTGACTAAGTGGAAATTTTACCAGTGAGTGTGTTACATTATAAGGCACAAAAAGAAAATGACTCTCCCCAGACACAACAGAATATGCTTTAACACACAAACTCATATAAAAAATCTTGCAAACCAAATCCAAAAAACGAAATATTTAAAAATTAATCTTCGTTAAATTTCTATGGTTTTATATATAAAGCCCGTTTTTCACTCTATCTAATCGTGTTACTCTTTTCCTTTTCGAATAATTAGGCCATTTTTTGCGGAACGTTGAATACAACACGGACAAAAAGCAAATTCGTACAATTTTCTTATTCCAGTTCAAGCTAGGCCGAAAAGATGCTGTAAAAGCTCGCAATATCAACGATGCATTTGGCCCAGGAACCACTAATGAACATACAGCACAATGGTGGTTCAAGAAATTTTGCAGCAGTGATGAGAGTCTTGAAGATAGTGGTCAGCCATCAGATGTTGACAACGATCAACTAAGGGGCTTAGTGGAAGCCAATCCATACACAACTGTTCGAGAGCTTGCTTCTGAATTAGACATAATGTATGTATACAACAATTTCCAACCACTCGAAAGGGATTGGAAAAACAAAAACACTTGAGAAATGGGTGCCGCACAAAGTGAATGACAACCAAAACAACACCGTTTTGAAGTGTTGTCTTCTTTTTCGCAACAAGAACAACCTGTTTCTGGACCGGATTGTGACTTGCGATGAAAAGTGGATTCTTTACGACAACCGGCAATGCTCAGCTCAGTGGTTGGATGCTGACAAAGCTCCATGGCACTTCCCAAAGGCAAAGTTGCACCAAAATAAGGTCATGGTGACTGTTTGGGGTTTGAGGCCGTGGTCTCGTCCACTTCAGCTTTTTGGATCCAGGCGAAACCATTACGGCGGAGAAGTACTGTCAGGAAGTGGATGAAATGCATAAGAAACTTCGACAACAACAGCCAGCATTGGTCAACAGAAAAGGACCAATTCTTCTCCATGACAATGCTCGGCCACACATCACACAACTGACCCTGCAGAAGTTGAATGAATTGGGCTACGAAACTCTGCCTCATCTGCCATACTCACCAGACCTCTTGCCTACCAACTACCCCCTTTTCAAGCATCTTGACAACTTCCCCCGCATGAGAAATGCTTCAAAAACCAAGACGATGCCAAACACTCCTTCAACAAATTCATCAACACCAGAACGCAGGATTTTTACGCTACCAGCATTTGTAAATAATGTACATAATTCCTCATCTTTTAAATATAGAACTGTTCAATGGGCTTGTCCCACAGAGAATGTTTCTGGTTACTTTTGGGGTACCCCCCTCGTATGATGAAGAAATGTGAGGATTAGAAAAAAAGCAGGTTGGCAGAGGAGATGTAGTTTTGTAAATGCATTCATATTTGATTTCGCCATGTTTTAAGCAAGTAACAGTTGAGAAAAAAACTAGAGTGAAAACACCAGCGACATTATGACAATGATAACAGCGGCAAGATATTAGGGATTTTTAGAGTTTTACCTCGAAGATTCTCGCTTGAGCACTCATTCCTCGAATTGCTTGTCCGAAGAGCAATGACATGTGTGCGAGTGACCTAGAAAACAGAGAATATTAAGATTTTAATAACCATTTTATAGATTTATCTTTATCGATCCTGAAATGATGAAAAACAAGGCTGACCTCAGCTGGATTTGAACTCACAATGTACAAGGCTGTGTTACTATATTATTTTGACATAGCAATCTCCCAACTTTAAAAATCTATGACAAAATGGTTGAAATCATCATCATCATCATTTAACATTACCATAAGTTTGATGGTTTGACCAAGGCTGGCATAAGTTTGATGGTTTGACCAAGGTTGGTACGCTGAAGGGCTGCACCAGACTGCAATCTGATTTAATGTGGTCATTGCAACCAGATGCCCTTTCCAATGCCAACCACTCTGAGACTGTAACGATTGCCTTCTATCAGGTTATCCCATAAGTTCTGTCCGAATTTTGAATAAAGAAAACCAGTGATCAAATGTTATATTTAATTGAAAGTTAATCATCAATGTACTTTCCCTGATTATCTATGACTTCCTTCCATCTATTTACAAGCTTTTTAATTCCATCAATGTAAAACTCTTGGTTTCAAATTGAAGAACTTTGAAATGTCAGTTTCGACCTCCTCCTGGCTTGCAAAAGTTATGTCCCCCAAATGATTCTGTAAACTACGAAACAAATGGTAGTCTGAAGGAACAAGGTCAGGAGAATAAGGTGGATGAGGAATTTTTCCCCAACAAAACTCTTCGATCTTCTGTTTGTGATCTTTGCAGTGTGGGGTCGCGCATTGTCCTGATGAAACATCACTTCTTTTCGATTCACTAAAGTGGGTCTTTTTTTCTTCAAAGCCTGGTTCAAACACTCTAACTGCTGACAGTAGACTTGAACATTGATTGTTGCATTAGGTGGTAACAATTCAGAGTGAATTACTCCTTTGCAAATCCACCAGATAGAGAGAAGAACCTTTTTCCTATGAATCCCCTTCTCAGGTGTGGTTAAGCTTTTCCCCTTTTAGCAAGCCACTGTTTATGACGTTTAACATTTCGGTAAAGATAATTTTTTGTCAATTTAATTTTGATTTGTCCACAGTGAAACTTATAATGATGTTTTTGCACTTTTACCATTGATAACAAAAATTATTGTTGAAACTAGTTTGGTATATGTAAAGAAATGTATTTTAAGCATTCACGAATTTTTGAAATTAAGTGCATTTCAGCAACACACTTTCCTATATATATACATATATATATATATTTAATATATATATTATATATATATCTATATATATATATATACAATAAGAAAATGGAGAAGAAAACAATTCATTTCGATCATCAACTTACGAATATTACAATTTCACATTATTTATTAATATACAAATGGGAACATCAAAATCGAACAAAACAATATACATCAATATGTAATAATAATAAAAAAACAAAAACAAATAAACTGCTCCTTACACCTGTTTTCAGCCTATGGTCGAGAGACGATCCAACTTATATTGCCTATAGATGTCAGTGTAATATAGTCCTAGGCATTGAAAATTATACTTGTATGTTTAAATAACCAAAGGCCTCATCAGAGGATATAAATAACTAGAAAAGTATAATAATAATATTGGTATACAAAACATGCTTCGTGGGGCTTTAGGTGTTTTTGCTCAATAAACACTCACAACGATTGGTCTGGGAATTGGAACCCCGATCCTACAACCGCGAGTCTGCTGCCCTACCCATATATATGTAAATATTTATAAGTATAAATATATAATGTATATGACAGCTTAATAGTTTTGAATTAAGTTTTTAAAGTATCTTACGATCGTTTCACAGAAGTGCTGTCCCATAATGGAATCCTATATTGATAAGCATTTATAAATAACTCTTCTGCTCTTGAGAAATATAAAATTGAATTTTGTATAATATATCGAATAGTAGTTTTTTAAAAATATGAAGTAATACTACAAAATGGTGTTTGTTTGAAATATAAATCAAAAATTAAAAATTAGTAATTAAAAATATTATGAAGTAATGCATAAATAATTGAAAACGATATAAATTAAGTGTAACATTTGAAGGAGCAATCTGAATGCTGATGGATAAATACAGACCTTTCTATCGTTTGAGTAGCAACGAGGAAAGACATCAGGTTTCCAGCGCTGAGTTCATTGTGAGACAGCATGTGACCTCCAGCTAACAAGATGCCAAACACAACACCTGAAAATGGACAGACGTTTTAAAAGAGATTGTATTGTAAGATACCTTGTGGAAAGATAGGGAATAAGTAATACAAACAATGAAAGAATCTTTATCATCATCATCGTCGTTTAATGTCTGCTTTCCATGCTGGCATGGGTTGGACAGTTTGACTGAGGGATGGAAAGCCAGGAGGCTGCACCAGGCTCCAATCTGATCTGGCAGAGTTTCTACAGCTGGATGCCCTTCCTGACACTAACCACTCTGAGAGTGTAGTGGGTGCTTTTGTGCCACCGGCATGAGGGCCAGTCAGGCAGTACTGACAACGACCACACTCAAAAGGTGTCTATTACGTGCAACCTGCACGGGAGCCAGTCTGGCGGCACTGGCAACGATCACGCTCAAATGGTGCTTTTCAAGTGTCACCGGCACGGGAGCCAATCCGTGGCACTGGCAACGATCACGCTCGGATATGCTTTTAACATTCCACTGGCTCGAGTGCCAATCAGGCGGCACTGTCATCGGCCACGTCAGGAATTTTGAACCGTATATACTTGCTTCAAAAGGTCTTCACAAGCAAAGTTCATTCTCCAATGAATGAGGGGTACTCATAATGGGCCGGTTACACCCCATGTTTGGATGTGCTTTTAATGTTCCACTGGCATGAGTGCCAATCAAGAGGCACAGCCCTGGGCCGGTTACACCCCATGTCTATTGCAGAGAAAACATGTGGAAGGGGTAGACCCAGGAAGACATGGGACAAAGTTGTGAAGAAAGATCATCAGATGTTGGGCCCCACTGAGGATATCACCAGGGACTGGAAGATGTGTCCATTAGCTGTACTTGATAAGATGCATCAACATTATTTACATTACAAGGTATTTTTCAATGTCGTTGTTATTATTATTATTATTATTCAGTTCTATATTTTAGAGATGAGCTGTACTTGATAAGATGCATCAACATTATTTACATTACAAGGTATTTTTCAATGTCGTTGTTATTATTATTATTATTATTCAGTTCTATATTTTAGAGATGAGGAATTATTTACGTTGTTTACATTTGACAGATATTTGTCTTCATCTTGTTTGTTGTTAACACGTTTCGACTGATATACCCACCAGCCTTCTTCGGGTGTTTTGGGGAAATTTTGAACCTGGGTTCTCGTTCCTAAGGTATTTTTCAATGTTGTTATTATTATTATCATTATTATTGTTGTTGTTGTTATTCAGGTCACTGCCTGGAATCGAACTTGGAATCATGGCTTTAGCAGCTTGCACTCTTAACCACTACGCCATATAATCATCATCATCATTGTTTAACGTCCGTTTTCCTTGCTAGCATGGGTTGGATGGTTCGACTGGGGTCTGGGAAGCCAGAAGGCTGCACCAGGCTCCAGTCTGATCTGGCAGTGTTTCTACAGCTGGATGCCCTTCCTAACATCAACCACTCTCTGAGTGTAGTGGGTGCTTTTTATGTGCCACCTGCACAGGGGTCACAACTACAATTTCCATTGATTTTTGATGTTGATGTACTTGACTCAATAGGTCTCCTCAAGCACAGGGTCAAAACGGTGTTTCTCTACTTGCCAACTGCACAGGAGTCAGTCCTGCAGCACTGGCAACTGCCGGGTGCCAGTCATAGGATTGGTTCAATTTCGATTCCGATTTCACTTGCCTCAACAGGTCTTCACAAGCAGAGTTTTGTGTCCAATGAAGGGAGGTTGGCATGGGTGCCAGTCATCGGATGAGGTTCGATTTCGAATTCAATTTCGACTTCACTTGCCTCAACAGGTCTTCGCATGTCCAAGGAAGGAAAGGCATGCATAAGTGGGCTGGTTACATCCCTGGCAAAGGACATGGGAGGGACTCACTTGTCCTGCCGGGTCTTCTCACGCACAGCATATTTCCAAAGGTCTTGGTCACTAGTCATTGCCTCGGTGAGGCCTAAAGTTCGAAGGTCGTGCTTCACCACCTCATCCCAGGTTTTCCTGGGTCTAGCTCTTCCACAGGTTCCCTCAACCGCTAGAGTTTGGCACTTTTTCACACACCTATCTTCATCCATTCTCTTCACATGACCATCCCAGTGCAATTATCTCTCTTGCACACCACAGCTGATGCTTCTCAGATCCAACTTTTCTCTCAAGGTACTTAAACTCTGTTGAGTATGTACACATTACACATCCTTTGGAGCATACTGGCTTCATTTCTTGCAAGCTTATGCATATCCTCAGCAGTCATGGCCCATGTTTCACTGCCATGTAGCATGGCTGTTCGTACACATGCATTATACAGTCTACCTTTTACTCTGAGCGAGAGGCTTTTTGTCACCAGCAGAGGTAAGAGCTCTTTGAACTTTGCCCAGGCTATTCTTACTCTAGTAGTTACACTTTCAGCACACCCACCCCTGCTACTGACTTGGTCACCTAGGTAACGGAAGCTATCAACAACTTCTAGTTTTTCCCCCTGGAAAGTGACGGAAGTTGTTTTCTGCAGATTTTCAGTGTTTATTGTTCCTGAGCATCTGCCACATACAAAAACCATCTTCCCAGTTAGCCTTCCTTTGATATTGCTGCACCCTTTATGTGTCTATAGTTTATACTGGGTACATCTTATAGAGTTTCTACCTATGCCTTTTCTACAGATCGAGCAGGGCCATCTACCTGAAGGCGTTTGTGGTTTGTCTACCTTCCTACTTATTAGGACTTTGGTTTTAGCTAGGTTGACTCTAAGGCCCTTCGATTCTAATCCTTGCTTCCACACCTGAAACTTCTCCTCCAGTTCTGATAGTGACTCAGCAATTAGAGCAAGGTCATCAGCATAGAGGAGCTCCCAGGGGCATCAAGTCTTGAATTCCTCTGTTATTGGCTGGAGGACTATGATAAATAGGAGGGGGCTGATGACTGAACCTTGGTGGACTCCTACCTCTACCCAGAATTCTTCACTGTACTCGTTGCCAACCCTCACCTTATTAACAGCAACCCTGTACATGGTTTGCACGGCTCTTATTAACCATTCATCTATCCCTAGTTTCCTCATTGACCACCAGATAAGGGATCAGGGGATCCTGTCAAAGGCTTTCTGCATGTCAACGAAAGCCAGGTACAGAGGTTTATCTTTGGCTAGGTATTTCTCCTGCAGCTGTCTCACCAGAAATATGGCATCGGTGGTGCTTTTCCTTGGCACGAAACCGAACTGCATCTCGTCCAGGTTGACTCTCTCCCTAATCAGTTGGGCTATGACCCTCTCCATAACCTTCATTACCTCATCCAACAGCTTGATACCTCTGTAATTACTTGTATCTAGGGCATCACCTTTACCTTTGTAGCAGTTGACTATTATGCTGTTACACCAGTCATTGGGAATGACTCCTTCGTGTATCACCTGGTTAACTATATGGGTGACTAGGCTATAGCTGACACTGCCAGATATTTTGAGCATCTCTGCAGTAATTCCTGATGGGCCTGGGGCCTTCCCTGTCTTCATGCTTCTAGTTACCTTAGTTACCAAAGAACGGTCAACTCGGATAGCTGGTCCCTCTGCTGGGTCGACATTCGGCAGACTCTCTTTATCCCATTCATTTTCCTTATTCAGCATCCTTTCATAATGGTGTCTCCAAACCTCTCTCTTTGCATCCTCATTTAGCGCAAGTGAACCATCATCCATGCGAACACATCTCTGTCCTACATCACAACATTGAAAAATATCTTAGGAATGAGAACCCAGTTTCAAAATTTCCCTAAGACACCTGAAGAAGGCTGGAGGGTATATCAGCCGAAACGTTGTATTAACAACAAACAAGGTGAGGACAAATGTAAATAATGTGGAATCCAGCCATGCCAGCCAAGACAATCGACATTAAATAATAATGATGATGAATTATGTACATAGAACTGGGTACTCACCATTTAGAGCTATATTACTCAGTCCTTGGAATATTGCGATGCCATTACCAAGGCGCAAAGTAAGGGTTTTACTTTTTTCAATTTCTCTATTATAGAGGCTGAAAGATAAAGAAAATACTAAAATATACAGTAAATCCTTGAGTATAATCCGCATTTTCCCCCAAAATTTAAAGGTCAAAATCCCTAATGCGTACTATATATGAGGTTAAAAATGAAAAATATTTCTAAGCAATGTCTGAGTCTCTATTTGCTGTCCAGCAATGTTTATTCAGACGCATTTTGTGATGTCGGGCGTGAAAATACCTTAAGCTAAGCCTGAAAGCAATGAAGTCATAAAAGAATCATCCATAACTTGCAGAAAGCAACATTTATTACAATAAAAGTATTCAGAACACAGAATAACATGTAACAAAAACAATTTGCAAACATATTTACATTCCCATATAACAGTTAAGAACATCACCATTATTGTATTACGCATGCGCGGAAGTGTTTGTTCGACGAGGTGCTGCAGGCATAATTAAGCACAACTCAAGTTAGAGAAGGGGTCCGTATTATACACAAGGTTAAGGTTTTTCAGAGGGACAGCCCCCTAAAAATCCCCTGCGTATAATACACAAGGGTGGACCATACTCGAGGATTTATGGTAATGTAGCCTACATCTTTTCTAGAAATGAAACAGGGCCATATATTTGAGTAAAGTAGTGTCCTGTCTGTTTTCTTGCTTACATACAAACACATATATTCATACATAAATTACAAGGTTGGCCAAAAGTCACCTGATAGTAACTCAAAACTATTTTATTTCAAGATTTATTTCATCATTATCACCAACGTCCGTTTCCCATGCTAGCATGGGTTGGACGGTTCGACCGGGGTCTGGGAAGCCAGGAGGCTGCACCAGGCTTCAGTCTGATCTGTCAGTGTTTCTACAGCTGGATACACTTCCTAACGCCAACCACTCCGAGACTGTAGTCGGTGCTTTTTATGTGCCACCGGCAGAGGTATCACAACTACAATTTCCATTTGATTTTCATTTTGATGTTGATGTACTTGTCTTATTTATTTATGTTTAACAAAACGTCCGAGTGTGATCGTTGCCAGGGCCATGGATTGGTTCCCATGCTGATGGCACATGAAAAGCATCATTTGAGCGTGGTTGTTGCTAGCTTTGCCTTACCGGCACGTGTAAAACAACATTCTAATGTGGTCCTTGCCAGCGCCATGGATTGGCTGTCGTGCTGGTGACACATGAAAAGCACCATTCAAGCGTAATCATTGCCAGTGCCACCTGACTGGCTCCTGTGCCAGTGGCACATAAAAAGCACCATTCAAGTGTGATCAATGCCATTACTACCAGACTGGCCCTCGTGCCGGCAGCATGTAAAAAGCACCCCTACACTCTGGGAGTGGTTGGCTTTATGAAGGGCATCCAGCTGTAGAAACACTGCCAGATCAAGACTGGAGCCTGGTGCAGCCATCTGGTTCGCCAGTCCTCAGTCAATCGTCCAACCCATGCCAGCATGGAAAATGGATACTAAATGATGAGGAGGAGGAATACTCACGCTGCTTCACTTTTCTCCATCGAAAAAGCTCGTACAGTCCTCATATTTCCAATTGCTTCACTCGCTACTGCTGTAGCTTTCTCGGACTAAAATTATGAACAGAAAATAGATGAAGTAGACATCTATATACACAAACATGCAGAAAGTAAATAGAGACATTTAATTTTCAAAATTTCTGATTTAAGTATCTTTTCAGCGGTGTAGAATTTACAATGTACCATAAATCCTCGAGTATAGTCCGCCCTTGAGTATAATATGCAGGGGATTTTTAGGGGCTGTACTTCTGAAAAACCTAAACCTTGTGTATAATACGCACCCCTTCTCTAACTTGAATCAAAGAGGTCTATATAACGTCCTTGGTTTGTAAAAATGTATACGGTAACATCCTTTATTATTGCCTTCTTTATCTTTGTTTAATTTCATCTCTATTTCTTCTCCATAACCTGACATTGCTTTCCTCAACACCAAATTTTCTTCCGGCGGCCCTATTACCCTGCTCTTCAACATGTGATATAACTTCAAGTTTAAACATAGCTGAATAAGATCTATGAGGCATTTTATGGGCATGTAATGTATAAAATGTTTTATTGGAGATTAATGTACAGTTTTAAGTCCTGCTTATAAACAAAACCCTAGTAAAGACCCACAGTAGTTCAAACATTTAATACAGGTATTTAATTAAGTATCGTTTGCCATGGTAATGATGCAACCTGCCAATACAAACAGCAGGAGGAACTATTTAGCGCTAAACTATTAAGCACAATAATGGTGATGTTTTTAACTGTTATATGGGAATGTAAATATGTTTTCAATTGTTTTTGTTACATATTATTCTGTGTTCTGAATACTTTTATTTTAATAAATGTTGCTTACTGCAAGTTATGGATGATTCTTTTATGACTTCATTGCTTTCGGGCTTAGCTTAAGGTATTTTCACGCCTGACATCACAAAATGCGTCTGAATAAACATTGCTGGACAGCAAATAAAGACTCGGACATTGCTTAGAAAATATTTTTCATTTTTAACCTCGTATATAGAACACATTAGGGATTTTGACCTTTAAATTTTGGGAAAAAAATGCGGATTATACTTGAGAATTTACAGTAATCATTCTTTTTCATTCCAGGTGCCATTATATTAAACATTTACGAAGAGTAACCATGCCACGCACAAAAAATTCAGTAGAACTGTATATTTTCAAAGAGGTCGTATTATTGGGCAGTCTGAGGTTGGTCTTAGCCAGGGAAAAACTGCCGAAAATCTTCAAATTCCTCTTGCTACTGTTAATAGAATTATAGTGCAATTCAAAAGCCAAGGAAAAGAAACAATAGATTCTCATCCAAGCTGACCTGGGCCCTTGGAAAGGAAGCTTCACTGTTTGAAGAGAATTGTGGAAAACGAACCCTGTTCGAAGGCTTCTGACATTGCAAAACAGCTAGAAGTTAGTCCAAGAACGCGTGTTACATATCTACATAAGTTTGGGTATTATGGATGAGCAGCTAGAAGAAAACCTCTCCTTCAACCAAATGATATCACGAAAAGAAAGAAATGGGCTGAGGAGATGTCACAAAAATCCAATTCATTTTGGGATAGAGTGATTTTCTCAGATGTATCCAGATTTGCATTATTTTCAGACAGTGGACATGTCTGGGTCTGGAGGCTTCCCAATCAAGGATTTGATTTGAAGTGACTCCAACCAACTGTGAAACATGGTGGTATCTCTGTAATGGTATGGGGAGCTGTCACCAGTAATGGTCGTTCTGAGCTGATTGAATGTGTTGGAACCATAAACTCTGAAAAATACATCGAAATACTTAAGCAAGGACTACTTTCGGTGCATTCACATGATAAAATAACGAAAAATGAGTTTTATTCATGGAAGATGGGGCTCCATGCCACACAGCAAAAAGGAATCAACAATGGCTGACTGAAAATGGGATCAAAAAGCTTCCTCGGTTGAGCCAATCTCCTGACATGAACCCAATTGAAAATCTTTGGAGCATACTAGATAGAGCTATATGGAAAACAAGACAGAAATCTAAATCTAAAGGTGGCGAGCTGGCAGAAACGTTAGCACACTGGGTGAAATGCTTAGCAGTAATTCATCTACTGTTACATTCTGAGTTCAAATTCCACCGAGGTCAACCTTGCTTTACATCCTTTTGGGGTCGATTAAATAAGTATCAGTTATGCATTGGGGTTGATGTAATCGACTTAATCCGTTTGTCTGTCCTTGTTTGTCCCCTCTGTGTGTAGCTTCTTGTGGGCAGTGAAGAAATAAGAAACCTAAACCTAAAGATGAATTGTTTCGATTGTTGAGTGAAAGTGGGCAGAAATTCCACAAGAGATGATCACAAGTCTCATCAGTTCAATGCCAAAAAGAGTTTCTGAATTAAAAACTGCAAAGGGGATGTCAACTAAATAGTGAGTATGTAGTCCTACCCATCGATTACATTACAATTGTTTGTTTTGCGTATTGAATAAAAGATTTTGAAAATTAAAGGTGTCTATTTACTTCCTGCATGTCCGTGTATATAAAACTGAGAAAGTATGTGTGTGTGTTTCACTAAAACTTGAGAACTACCCAACTGATTTCATTTAAATTTTACACATGCCTTACTTAGGGTCCATGCAGTGTCATGACCCAAACAAATTTTCAACTTCTTGCTTAACATGAGCCTGGAGCAATCTCTTATCTCTTATACTGTTTCGGTATTACATGTCAAAAGTGAAACAATAATATCTCTATTGTAATGTGCGATAATACTTTTAGTATTATATGGTTTAAATTTCACTTAGTTTCACTATGTATACATATAAATTTGACATGGGCGATTCTTTCTTGTCTTGGGATTCACGGTCAAACGGCTGTGTGGAATGTGTGAAAATTACACATACCCAGATGTGTAGAATGATCTGGTGGTGATGCTGGGCTTTGTATTTTTCATAGCTCTCAGGTTACTGAGATAACCTACGATACTCTTTACTTTTTTACTTGTTTCAGTCATTTGACTGTGGCCATGCTGGAGCACCGCCTTTAGTTGAGCAAATCGACCCCAGGATTTATTCTTTGTAAGCCTAGTACTTATTCGATTGGTCTCTTTTCCCGAACGCTAAGTTACGGGGACGTAAACACACCAGCATCGGTTGTCAAGCGATGTTGCGGATGGGGGACAAACACACACATATATATATACATATATACAACAGGCTTCTTTCAGTTTCCGTCAACCAAATCAACTCACAAGGCTTTGGTCAGCCCAAGGTGCAATGCAGTGGGACTGAACCCAGAACCATGTGGTTGGTAAGCAAGCTACTTATCACACAGCCACTCCTATGCCTATTTTAAATTAAATAATATATATACGATGGGCTTCTTTCTTTCCGTCTACCAAATCCACTCACAGGCTTTGGTCAGCCTGAGGATAATCAGAAGACACTTGCCAAGGTGCCATGCAGTGGGACTGAACCCGAACCATGTGGTTGGTAAGCAAGCTACTTACCACACAGCCACTCCTATGCTTATAATAATACTCTTGTGTTTATGAATGAGAAAAGAAGGGGTGATGGATGAATAAAGAAGGAAGGGTTGATGTCATATTTGGTAGTGGGATGATGAAAATTGTACATTGCAAAAATACATCAAACAGCGTTTCAACTCTGTGTGAATATATGTGTATGTAATGGGTGGGTGGGTGGGGTGTGAATGTGTGTATGAGTGTGCGTGCTCAATGGAAGTGGGGTGGTCCATCTTTGTTCGTTTAGTATTTGGGTTTATTTTTTGATTTGGTTGAATATTGATTGGCTTTGTTTTGGCTTATTTTTTGTTGGTCAGTTATTTTTAGCGTTTCGACAGAAGAAAAAAATCATTCTAAAATTGTTTTTTAACGTAAGCATGCCCAAACAAGTCGAATGCTTACACAGAGCAGGTTTTACAGCCACATCCAAACCGACTGGGTGAAACCACGTTTAGCTGCTAGTATATATCATCATCATCATTTAGCGTCCGCTTTCCATGCTAGCATGGGTTACGGTTCAACTGGGCTCTAGGAAGCCAGAAGGCTGCACCTGGCCCAGTCTGATCTGGCAGTGTTTCTACAGCTGGATGCCCTTCCTAACGCCAACCACTTTGTGAGTGTAGTGGGTGCTTTTTATGTGCCACCGGCACAGATGCCAGACGAGGCTGGCATTGGCCACTTTCGGATGGTGCTTTTTATGTGCCACCCGCACGGACGCCAGTCAAGGCGGCGCTGCAATCTGCCACGTTTGGATGGTGCTTTTTATGTGCCACCCGCATGGACGCCAGTCAAGGCGGCGCTGCAATCCGCCACGTTCGGATGGTGCTTTTTATGTGCCACCCGCATGGACGCCAGTCAAGGCGGCGCTGCAATCCGCCACGTTCGGATGGTGTTTTTTATGTGCTACCGGCACGGACGCCAATCAAGGCGGCGCTGCAATCCGCCACGTTCGGATGGTGCATTTTATGTGCTACCGGCACGGGGCTCACAACTACAATTTCCATTTGATTTGATTTTGATATTGCTGATGTTGATGTACTTGACTCAGTAGGTCTCCTCAAGCCCAGCAGTTCGTTCTGCAATCCAAGGTACTTTTGAATGGGCTGGGGCTGCTATGCGAAGCTGGTGTGGAAGCAGCCTTGAACTCACATTATTTGTCGGGTGCTCGCAGTTACAGCATATCTCCAGAGATCTCGGTCTTTCGTCATTGCCTCTGTGAGGCCCAATGTTCGAAGGTCATGCTTGACCACCTCATCCCATGTCTTCCTGGGACTACCTCTACCCTGGGTTCCTTCAACTATTTGGGAGTGGCACTTCTTCATACATCTCTCTTCATCCAGATGTAGAATCATCATCATCATTTAATATCCGCTTTCCTTGCTGGCATGGGTTGGACGATTTGACTGAGGACTGGCAAACCAGATGGCTGCACCAGGCTCCAATCTGATCTGGCAGAGTTTCTACAGCTAGATGCCCTTCCTAACACCAACCACTCCAAGAGTGTAGTTGGTACTTTTACGTGCCACCGGCACATGGGCCAGTCTGGCAGTACTGGCAATGGACACGCTCGAATGTTTTGTTCACGCGCCAGTGTTTGAGATTTCAACCTCACCCACCACCAAAAAAAACAGCATTTTGGCCCCAAATTGTCAGTAGAAGAGATTAATTAATTACAGGTGAGATATAGTCTTACCTGAGCTTGTGCTTGGCGAGATAGAATTCTCAGAAATGAACCAATTAAAGAACCGACACCTATCAGGGTTGGTACAACACCAAGTAAGAAGCAGGTGAGTTTTGGTGAGAGTACGAATAGAGTACCAATACAGCCTGCTGTCTGAAATGATAAAATAAGACAATAATTAAACATGATGTAACATAAGACAGTTCTATATTTAAGAGATAAGGAATTACCGTAAATCCTCGAGTGTAGTCTGCCCTTGAGTATAATATGCAGGGGATTTATAGGGGGCTGTCCCTCTAAAAAACCTGAACCTTGTGTATAATATGCACCCCTTCTCTAACTTGTGCCGTGTGTAATTAAGCCAGCAGCAACTAGTCAAACAAACACTTCTGTGCATACATGATACAATAATGGTGATGTTCTTAACTGTTATATGGGAATGTAAATATGTTTGCAAATTGTTTTTGTTACATGTTATTCTGCGTTCTTTATGGTAAGTAGCTTGCTTACCAACCACATGGTTCTGGGTTCAGTCCCACTGCATGGACCCCTGGGCAAGTGTCTTCTACTATAGCATTGGGCTGACCAAAGCCTTTTAAGTGGATTTGGTAGACAGAAACTGAAAAGAAGCCCATCGTATATATATATATATATATATATTTATTTGTATGTGTGTGTGTTCCCCAAACATCACTTGGCAACCGATGCTGGTGTGTTTACATCCCCTGTCACTTAGTGGTTTGGCAAAAGAGAACCAACAGAACAAGTCCTGCGGGTGTGAGGTGGGGGGCTGTAGGGTGAGTGGATCGGTTTGTTCAACGAAAAGCGGTGCTCTAGCATGGCCGCAGTCAAATGGCTGAAAGAAGTAAACGAAAGAATAATTTAGACAAACCTGCGTGAAGGACTTTAATCCCTGGGATATACAAGCTTTGAAGGAACTTTTAAACTCCTGGACATCTGATGTAAGTCTGAAAAACACAAGGTAACCATTTTATCATAGGCACAAGGGCTGGAATTTTCAGAGAAGGGCTGATAAAATACCAGAGTACAGTTCTATATTTAAGAGATGAGGATTTATGTACATTATTTACAATTGACAGATATTTCTCCTCATCTCATTTGTTGTTAACACAACCTTTCAGCTGATATACCCTCCAGCCTTCTTCAGGTGTCTTGGGGAAATTTCGAACCTGGGTTCTCATTCCTAAGGTATTTTTTGATGTTGTTGCTATTATTATTCAGTTCTATGTTTAAGAGATGAGGAATTATGTACATTATTTACATTCGACGGATATTCATCCTCATCTTGTTTATTGTTAACACAACGTTTCGGCTGATATAGCCTCCAGCTGTCTTCAGGCATCTTGAGGAAATTACAAACCTGGTTTCTCGTTCCCAAGATATTCTTCAATGTTATTATTATTATTATTATTATTATTATTATTATTCAGTTTTATATTTAAGAGATGAGGAATTATATACATTATTTACAATTGACGGATATTTGTCCTCATATTGTTTGTTGTTACAGCAATGTTTCGGAAACCAAAACTTCTCACAAGGCTTTGGTCGGCCTAAGGCTATAGTAGAAGATACTTACCCAAGGTGCCACACATGGGACTGAACCCAGAACCATGTGGTTGGTAAGCAAGCTACTTAACACACAGCCACTTCAGTGCCTATATATACACAACACACATATATATGTATATATATATATTATAATATAAGTATATATATATATATATATACAACAGGCTTCTTTCAGTTTCCATCTACCAAATCTTCTCAACAAGGCTTTGGTCAGCCTGAGGCTATATAGTAGAAGACACTTGCCCAAAATGCCAGGCAGTGGGACTAAACCCAGAACCATGTGGTTGGTAAGCAAGCTACTTACCACAACCCACTCCTACACCTAATGGTAATAATAATAATGATGATGATGATGATGATGATGATAATAATGATAATAATAATAATAATAATAATGATAATGATGTGAAGTATATTTGCCAACTAAATATGGCTAACCACTAAGGGTGGATGTTACTGTAGCTTTTAGCCCCAGGAGAACATCTTCTCCAGCTGGCTATTGACACACTTTCTGTGCCCTATCAGTATTTGCAAAGGGAGGTCATCCTTCCCCCGTCAACCTAAAGTGATATGCACGGACTGCAGCTTCTGGGTATTGACCCATCATCAGTGCACGACAATCACCGGTATTTGATGGAAGGGTCCCAATGCAAATGTTTATATCCTATTTCCAGTGACTTTTCGTCACTGATCTTGAAAAAGTGTATACACTTTTTCAAGAAAGTGTGTCAATAGCCAGCTGGAGAAGATGTTCTCCTGGGGCTACAAGCTATAGTAACACCCACCCTTAGTGGTTAGCCATATTGAGATGGCAAATATACTTCACATTGTCGCGCAGTTAATGTCTATACCTCGTTCAGAGATTTATTATTGCTTGTTTACACCTTTTCAAGAGCAGTGACGAAAAGTCACAGGAAAAAGGATATAAATATTTGCATTGGGACCCTTCCATCGAAAACCGGTGATTGTCGTGTGCGAAAGTGTTTGTGTCGGTTTTTCGGATTTGCGGTTGTGAGTTGAATTTTGTTGATTATTGTTGTTGAAAACTGTTGTGTCATGTTGAATTGTTGAATTCTTTGTTGGGTATGCAGGCCCAGACTTATGCGGGAGCAGCAGGCAAAAGCCTGGCTGCGAACGAATTACAGTTGGAAGAAGTAATTGTCTAGAAGGAGAGTCTGAGGAAGTACTATGACAGCTTCAGGAAGGAGGGAGTCTGTCTGAGGGTTGCACCCCCTGAAGACGAAGTGAAGGAAGCAGAGAAGGGAACCATAACGTACAGAACATGGAATGTGGTCTCAGAAGGAATGGAGGTGGCAGAAGTGAAAGAGATTGAGGGGTGTCAACAAGAAGTAAAAGGAGGAACTGCCTTCTACAATAGAGGTAGAAAGTACGCTATGGTGAGCGTTCGCTTCGAAAATGAAGATGAAGCGGAGTGGAATGCAGCGACAGTGTTGAGATCAGAAAAATGGGTTTTGCTCCCTAGTTGTTGTGGAAGGGGAGCGGTGAGGATGCGAATGAGCAGAGTTCCACCGGAACTTGATACTGAAGGAAGGTGGCTGCAGTAATCTGCAACTGCAGGGAGAATGTGGACATGCTTGAGGTGGAGAGGTTGAATGAAATAGACTGGTGGGGTTGTGCGGTGGAGGCCTTGGTCCACATAGCCATGCCAGATTTGTGTAGCATCCCAGGGGAGTAGGTGTTCCCCGACGAGACACGGCTGAGAGTCGTGGTGGAGGAGGGGCTCCAGTGTGTTATAAATGTGGGAGAAGTGGGCACATGAGGGATGTGTGTCCCGAAGGAGAAATGAAAGAGAGGAGGATGACACTGGAGGAAGCAGTGGGAGCTTTGACGGGGGATTTGGGAGATAGTATGGAAGATGACGACGAGTTAGTGAAGGAGAAAGAAGAGGAAAGAACAAGAGAAAAAGAGGATAGAAAGTGAACACGGGTGGAATCACCACCCAAAGACCAAAAAAAGAAAAAAAACGAAAAAGAAATATGCTGACGAGACAGAGGATCGAACGCACGACAGGAGAGATGCAGCAACTAAAGTGAGTGAAGGTTCAAGGTGGGAAGAATGGGGAAATGGGGAAGAATGTCTGAAAACATGCAAGGAAGGAGGAAGACCGAAAGGAAAGAATCTCAGAGCTGTAATATTGTACACAAAAGATAAAGAAATTGAGAAAAAATTAGTGATAACAAAAAATCTAACGAGAGTGAAATTGAACCCGAGGATGTACGATAACCAAATAAAGGCTGCAATTGTGGAAAAAGAGACGGTAAATAAATTAATAAATTGGTTTTCAGATACAGTTGTAACCATAAAGCATTACGTTCGATATGACAGTTTGCCCGGAGTTATAGAGCAGGATGAATTACTCGTTTACATTATGGACGAACACCCCGGATAGTATAACTGTAATTGTAAATGAAACTGCGAGCTTTGGGGGTCTCGTAAGCCATTTCATTTAATTCATTGTTAATATTTCATTTCATATCATCCTTTCTGTATTTTTGTTATATGTACCCCATGTCCTGTATTGTATTGTTATGTCCACTCTTCTGTCAGGCCACTGTGCCTATAATAAAGAGAAAGGTGATTGTCGTGCGCTGATGACGGGTCAATACCCAGAAACTGCAGTCCGTGCATATCACTTTAGGTTGACGGGGAAAGGATGACCTCCCTTTGCAAATACTGATAGGGCACAGAAAGTGTGTCAAAAGCCAGCTGGAGAAGATGTTCTCCTGGGGCTACAAGCAACAGTAACATCCACCCTTAGTGGTTAGCCATATTTAGATGTCAAAAATAATAATGATAATAATAATCAAATCCAAACTAAAACTAGAACAGTAACGGACCTTGATAAAACAATGGCAAGAAAAGCCCCTTCATGGCAAATACTGGACTAAACTAAATGCAAAAGCAATAGACAAAGAAAAGTCCCAGCAATGGTTGAGAAGCTCAGGACTCAAAGCAGAAACAGAGGGATTTTTAATTGCAGCACAAGACCAAAGCGTCCCCACCAGAAATTACCAAAAAACATGTAATGAAAAGAAATATAACAAGTAACTGCAGAATATGTGGAGATGGACAAGAAACAATAAATCATATTATCTCTGGCTGCCCAGTCCTGGCTAAGAAGGAATATATTCAGACATGACAGAGTTGGAACCTACATACATTGGAAGCTATGCCAACATTATGGAATAACAACAGAAAAAAGATGGTATAGGCACACACCAGAAAAGGTCACAGAATATGAGAAAGCAACCATACTCTGGGATATGCCAATACACACAAAAAGAAAAATCAAGGCCAATGGGCTGGATTTAGTTGTTAGAGATCATCAAGGAAAAAAATGTTTTCTAATTGATGTATCAATACCGGCAGATGACAACGTTTGTCTAAAAGAAATGGAGAAACTTTCAAAATACAAAGACCTGGAAATAGAGGTAACTCGAATGTGGAATCTAAAAACAGAAACAATTCCTATCATAGAGGGCGCATTAGGAATGATAAAAAATATTCAGACAAATACATAACAAAAACACCAGGACTTACAAACACATATAACATACAGAAAATTGCACTACTAGGCACTGCACACATCCTACGCAGAACACTTTCCATACAATAACCATCAGAGCAACACAACAAACCACAGCATATACCCAAGGCACACAGAGCTGCGCTCGGTAGTGAAGTGAAGTGAAAGCACGCTATAAAAAATAAAACTACTGAATAATAATAATAATAATAATAATAATGATAATAATAATAATAATGATAATAATAATAAAAAAAAAATGAAAAAAAAAAATGAACGAACTACTGAGTTTGGTTTAATGGCCTACCAATGTATACTATGAGTTTCTTTGCCCTAGGAGTCGGGAAGACACTCGGCAAGAAATGGAAGCAAATTTGAAAGAAGAAAAAAAAGTAATAATAATAATAATAATATAATAATAATAATAATATAATAATAATAATGATAATGATAATATAAAATTCTTCACCTGTTAATTAATTCTCCTGTGCTATGTCTGTCAAAAAATTCCATGTCTTGTGATACTAATGCGTTGAATAACTTCATTCGCAATCTAGCAGCTACATTTTCTCCAACTTTACTGAGCAGGGAAATGAAGAAAGCTGTAGAAATTCCCTAGAATATATATACATATATAGATATGTCAAAATAAGGTCGAAGGATGAAGGTGTAGGAAGTTATTAAGCTTCGAACAACCCATAGAAGATACGAAGGTGAGTCAAAAAGTGATGCCATTTTGTTTAGGACAGGTTTAATTACCAACACAGGAACATGTATCATACAACAAAATGAAGCTGGTCCTCTGTGGATCACATCCCTACTTCTCAACATAGTCACCATTTCTCTCAATAGCAATGTTCCATCTTCGAATGAGAGCATGTATGAGGGTGAGTCAAAAATGTATCCCTGCTCCGTATAATTGCTATTAAGAGAAATGGTGACTATGTTGAGAAGTAGAGATGTGATCCACAGAGGACCAGCTTCATTTTGATGTATGATACATATTCCTGTGTTGGTAATTATAACTGTCCAAAATGGCATTACTTTTTGACTGACCCTCGTAGATATGTCAAAATAAGATCGAAGGATCAGGGTGCAGGGAGTCAGTGAGCTTCTAACAACCCGAAAAGAAGATATAAAAATGACCACCTCATGTTAAGCTAGCGGAGTACCTTTCATTGAATAATCACTACTTCTGAGGTGCTGCTAGCTCGGAAACAGCAACAAGGGTCGAAGTACAACAGTGATTTCAATTAGGACACTGCTTCATGAAGGTCCCTTTTACCTCTCACAGCAGACACACCCATGTGCCGCAATCCATTAGAATGTTGCAGAACTAATCATGGAGTTTTTTCATACCACCTTATACAAATACGATATGTAATGATCCCATTTGGCCAAGAACGACTATGGGATTGCACCTAGAAAGTTACCCTCCGAGGCACAAGTCCCGGCAAGGTTGTTTATGGAAGACCAGCATCACCCATGCATATCAGCCTCGCTTCTCCACACTACCAAGGTTATCCAAGGGAAAGGCAAAGGGGCCGATACAGCTTGGCCCCTCACAACTCGGGATTTGCGGCTGCTTTCGGACAATTCATGAGGCATCCATTTTCCAAGTTTAGGAACCTTTCCAAGTTGTTGAAGATGATGATGAACAGTTGTATGGTTTGAACTAAGATTTATTGCCAATTCTCCAGCTGATAATGCAGGATTTTCTTCAAGTAATGCCTCAAGGAGCTTATCATCAAACTCAACTGGACATCCTGTTCAATCTTCATCTTTAAGGCTGAAATCTCTACTTCTGAATTTTGCAAATCATCTTCAGCAAGTTCTTTCATTCAAGCATTCTTTCCAATAAACTGAGTGTATGCTTCGAGTCACTTCGACTGCAGAGTTTCTATTTTTGTACTCATGAAGCATTGTGTGCCTTAAATACTCTTTGGATACTTCCATGTTAGAAAGGGTTTTAATCAAAGAAATTTTAATTCTATTATTCTGTAAAATAATATTTAATTAGTTTAAATGTACACAAATGCATAAAAATAATTTTAAATTCCATTAGACATTCTACAATACTATTAAATTTCATTCAATTTTAAAAAAGGTAAAATCGGACAGAACTTATGGGATGACCTGATAGCTGTGCTGGGGTCTGGGAAGGTAGATGGCTGCATGAGGCCCCAATCTGATCTGGCAGTGTTTCTACAGCTGGATGCCCTTTCTAATGCCAACTGCTCTGGGAGTGTAGTGGGTGCTTTTTATGTTCCACTGGCACAAGGGGCCAGAGGAGGCTGGCATTGACCGCGATCGGGCGGTGCTTTTTATGTGCCACCCGCACGGAAGCCAGTCAAGGCAGCACTATCATCGGCCACGTTCGGATGGTTGATGTTGATGTACTTGACTCAATATGTCTCCACAAGCATGGCACGGCGCCCTACAATCCAAGGTACTTTTGAGTGGACTGGTTATGCGACACTGGAGTAGGTTACAGATGTGAACTCACTTTATTTGCCAGGTCTTCTCAGTCACAGCATACCTCCAGAGGTCTCGGTCTTTTGTCATTGTCTCTGTGAGCCCAATGTACAAAGGTCATGCTTGACCACCTCATCCCATGTCTTCCTGGGTCTCCCTCTACCCTGGATTCCTTCAACTGTTTGGGAGTGGCACTTCTTCACACATCTCTCCTCATCCATCCGTAGTACATGACCATACCAGCACAAACGTCTCTCCTGCATGCCACATCCGTTGCTTCTTATGCCCAACATTTCTTTCAGGGCACTTACACTCTGTCGTGCATGGACACTGACATTGCACATTCAGTGGATCATGCTAGCTTCATTTCTTTCAAGCCTACACATGTCTTCAGCTGTCATGGCTGAAGACATGCGTAGGCTTGAAAGAAATGAAGCTAGAATGATCCACTGAATGTGCAATGCAAATCATAATAGCTTCATTTCTTTTGAGCCTACACATATCTCATCTGAGGTCAAATTATATCTGGGACCCTTAAAACACTATTGCCAATATCCAAATTACTATTTTATTGCATGGACCTGCAAAAACCTAAGGACCATCAGCTGTTGTAAACCATCAAATTTAACTTCAACCCTCAATATTATTAATCACTAAAAAACTTTATAATTACCTGCAGAATATAGCAACATATAAGTTCTCGTGCTGGCTCCTTGACCAGTTGGCCAAATGATTTCACATTTTCTCTTCCGATGTTTGATATTCCATTTACGAGGTCGCCAAGAACTAAAGGGATTTGGATATTTAATATCGCAACAACAATAGCACACTGGGAAAAGAGAAGAACAGTAACAACAATTAGAATTTGTATTTACAAGCTGGTGTATCCGGTAAATCCCGGGGGGTAGAAATGTTCTATTGAAACGCCTTAGTATTCTGATATAAGGAAGCAATTTCGTTATAACTGCCACAAAAGGTGTATTTTCCATTGCAAAAAAGTAAAAACTGTCAGCTGTAGGAGGGAGAGATTGCTGGAAGTTGACGGGAAAGATTGTCGGAGGCGCAGGAGTGGCTGTGTGGTAAGTAGCTTGATTACCAACCACATGGTTCTGGGTTCAGTCCCACTGTGCAGCACCTTAGGTGAGTGTCTTCTACTATAGCCTCGGGCCGACCAAAGCCTTGTGAGTGGATTTGGTAGACAGAAACTGAAAGAAGCCCATCATATATATATATATATATATATAATATATATATATATACATACATATGTATATTATATATATAATATATATATATATATATATATATATACATATATATATATATATATATGTATATATGTATATATATATATATGTATATATGTATATATATATATATGTATATATATGTATATATGTATATATATATATATGTATATATATATATGTATATATATATATGTGTATATATATATGTGTATATATATATATGTGTATATATATATATGTGTATATATATATGTGTATATATATATATATATATATATATATATGTATGTATATATATATATATATAACATACAAAATGGGACAAAAATGCAAAGCATCCGGAGAACTAGATGGTACAAAAAAGGACAACAAAACATCCGGATAGACAATACAAAAACAGGGACGGATCATTTGAAGCCTTTTATCCTCAGTCAAGAACCTGATCATCCTCGCAATTTCAGTTGATTAATCTTGAGATTGCTCCAATCTAGCCGGCCCCAAGGAAAAACTAAGCTAAGAGCATTAGATTCCTTGGAAAAAAGTGTTGAATGTATACAAAAACAAGGATGGAAAAATGGACGATGTTACACAAATATACATACAAAAATACAATAAAAATAATAATAATAACAGGACATAACAACAGGCGTCTTTCGACTGGGGACGAATTGAATTCAGCTTGCGTGTGTGGAAATGAAGTCTTATGGCAGAGATACAAAACTTTCACAAGCACAGGAAAGAATATCGATGTAGCAGTGACCACAGTCAGATGCAAAAAGAGGATTAGCAGTCTGGCCTCTTGGTCATGTGAGAAGAGAAGAGAGAGAAAAAGAGGAACAAAAGAATTAAGGA
Source organism: Octopus sinensis (assembly GCF_006345805.1). Taxonomy (NCBI): domain Eukaryota; kingdom Metazoa; phylum Mollusca; class Cephalopoda; order Octopoda; family Octopodidae; genus Octopus; species Octopus sinensis. The sequence goes on along the minus strand of NC_043016.1, from coordinate 16,519,694 downwards.
GGAGGAGGAGAAGAGAGAGAGAAAGTGAGAGTGTTGAAGAAGCAAATAGACAGGCACAGGAGTGGCTGTGTGGTTAGTAGCTTGCTTACCAACCACATGGTTCTGAGTTCAGTCCCACTGCGTGGCACCTTGGGCAAGTGTCTTCTACTATAGCCTTGGGCTGACCAAAGCCTTGTGAGTGGATTTGGTAGACGGAAACTGAAAGAAACCCGTTGTATATATATATATATATATATATAGGCACAGGAGTGGGTGTCTGGTAAGTAGCTTGCTTACCTCACTGACAGAAGAGTTCACATTTTTCATGCTGCTTGGAAGTCATGTCTTGTGACGTGAAAATTGAACATTTGAAGCACGACTACAAGTAGGCGTTTGTTTTATTTGGGTGGGGTGGGGGTGGGTGGGGCGCTAAGTGGAGTTTGTTGCTCTGTAATTAATAATTTTTGTTGAGCAATAGACTCCACTCTGTTTCAGACATTTGCCTACCTGTGGTTCTGCGAAGAGACTCATTTTGCATTGAGAATAGTGTTTTTGGAAAAAATTTTTGTCTGTTTTTTGCTGTGTTCGTGCCTGTACCTTTGGATTTACCATTCAGGCAAGGAGTGTGAGGTCGGTAGAGAATTCAATTTTTGTGCTGCGACTTGTGGATTACCTAAGTAGCAGAATTTTGTTGCCAGTTGCACTATTTTCCTTCATTCCTTTTTCTCACGTCTGTCTTTCCATTCTTTCTTTGTGTTATATTATTGACTTTTTATTTGAACACTTTTATTTTTATTTTAGTTTTGGAAAAAAAATGGAAACAAAAAATACCGCTTTGGACTGGCGAATTATGACCCCCAAAGATTGGCTCAAAAATTATACTGAGAGAACGGTGGTGTTAAGGACGTACTCTAGGGTCCTTGAAGCCATCGCTGAGTTCTCTCAGTCTGACATTGAGGAAGAGTTGGCAAAGTACCTGCCAACTTTTCGATTTATTTGTAGGGGTGCAAAGTACAGAACTGTGTGTGTTCTTTTTGACACCCCTACGGAGGCAGAAGGGTTTGCGTGCCAACCAGTCGAAGGGGAGAAGATTTTGTTTCTCCCCACATACGGTGGGCGAAAATTGACGAGAGCTTGGGTGTGTGGGCTGCCACCCGGAATTGAGCCAGAGTAGATAGAGGATACTATCCGCCGGTGTCTGGGTGGCAGCGGAGCCAAGCTCTTAAATGTCAGAATGCTTCCTGTGGCTGACTGGGTGGGGTTGAAAGCAATTTTGACCCTATGGACCAAATCAGCCAAAGATCTGGTTTTACCAGATTTTTTGACAATGTCCGGTTCCAGGTACACAGTGATGGTTGAGGGACGCCCCCACAAGTGTCACCCGTGCCTGGAATCGGGTCATATCAAGAAAAACTGTCGCCGGGACCAGGCAAGGGTCCTGGAGCAGTTAATTGAAGAGGTGTCCCCTGTTCCCCCAGTGGAGGAAAAAGTTGAGGAGGAGGTAACCTCCTCAAAAAAGTGGAAGAAGAGGAAAAAGGGGGACAACAATGGTTGCCCACCCATGGATCCTGAGACAGCAGGGGCGAGGTAGGGTTCTCTGGAGATGCCGGAGGAACTCCACCCTCCCGTCGTAAAAGGGAAAGAAGAAAAAGAAAAGGAAGAATGGGGTATTGCCGGTGATGGCATGTCCCAAAGCCCCTTCGGTGGGATGTGTGCCACCGGAGGGGGGGGGTGGATATGACCTCGCCGGTGGGATGTGTGCTACCAAGTGAGGGAGTTGAGGTCCCTCCTAGTAAAGGTAGTGAGGAATGTATGTTCTGCTATCTCAAGGGAGGGGCTATCGACAGTTTTGTCGAGATAATAAGATGGACAGTTGGATTCTAAGGGAACCGAATTGCATTGACAGCTCAGAGTGGCCTTCGCAGGTGGCTCTGCTGGTGCTGGAAAGAAAACAATGCAATATGGTAATCGACTCGTGTGGAGGCGAGATTTTCAGAATTCTCCATTGGAACTCCCGATTTTGGTGGAAACAGTGCCTGCAAGTTGCACGAGATTTGCTGGGGGAGGAAGTGTAGAAGTTTATTGCCTCTAATTGGTGTATAGACTGTATTTTGATTGTTTGGACTTTTGGTCCAAGAAATTGTATTTTTCGTAAGAGGGTCATTACCTCAGTTTATGCATTTTTGGGGAAAAAAATAATGTTATAGAGAAGCAGAGGGTGGGGGTGGGGCGCCTTCTGCCTTCTACCATCTTTATAATTTTTCATCATAATCATCCGCTTCATTAATGTTTATGTCTAGCCCGCAAGCTACTCTGTGTAATGCCTTTATGGTAAATTTCTATGAAATAAAGTAGCTTGCTTACCAACCACATGGTTCCAGGTTCAGTCCCACTGCATGGCACCTTGGGCAAGTGTCTTCTACTATAGCCTCGGGCCGACCAACGACTTGTCAGTGGATTTGGTAGACGGAAACTAAAAGAAGCCTGTCGTATACACATACACACACACACACACACACACATACATATATATATATATATAGGCGCAGGAGTTGCTCTGTGGTAAGTAGCTTGCTTTCCAACCACATGGTTCCGGGTTCAGTCCCACTGCGTGGCACCTTGGGCAAGTGTCTTCCACTATAGCCTCGGGCCGACCAAAGCCTTGTGAGTGGATTTTGTAGACGGAAACTGAATAAAGCCCTTCGTATATATGTGTGTGTGTGTATATATATATATATGTATATATGTGTGTGTGTATATGTTTGTGTGTCTGTGTTTGTCCCCCCAACATTGCTTGACAACCGATGGTGGTGTGTTTACGTCCCCATAACGTAGGTGGTTTGGCAAAAGGAGACTGCTAGAATAAGCACTAGGCTTACAAAGAATAAGTCCTGGGATTCGATTTACTCGACTAAAAAGGCGGTGCTTCAGCATGCCCACACTCAGATGACTGAAACAAGTAAAAGAGTAAAGAAATATACTCACTGCTATGGCTCCAAGAATGGTCAGACCGTCCGGCAAAATCAAAGCAACGAAGCCCTCCCAGTCAAAACAGAATCTTCCAGTTTCATACTCTTCAACAGCCTGCTCGACAACTCTGCAAGGATCGCAATTCGCATCTAGGACGAGGTTTTTACACATGTACAAAGAGCTTAGTCCGACTGCTGAGAGCTGAAGGGTTTGAAAATTGAATAAAGGTCTAGACAAAGTGCTGGGTTTATTTGTAAATGTGAATATTCGTGGCTTTCGAATTGCTTTGCTGAAATGCCAAACTAATTCCTTATGGTTGGTTATTTTTTTAACTGTTTTTCCAGAAACAAACCTGAAAATAAAACATAAGGTTTTAAATATATATACTAGCCTAAGGTGACCCGCTCTACGCACGGGTGAGGTTGAGGTTGTTACTTTCTTTTGCTTCCTTTCTGTTTTTTATCTCCACATTCTCCCTCTTTGTTTCTCTCTTACTCTTCCTTTCTCTCAGACTCTCCCTCGCTTTCTCTTACGCGTGCACGTAAAATCACAAAAATAATTCAAAATTACTTAGAATATTGTGAAATTTGATACTTTTTACAGGTATATTTTGATGGTTTGTGATGCAAATGAAAGCTAAAATTTTGGTCTTTAACACAATGCCATTTTTACCCATGTCAACCAAATAATGCAAACAGAAAAAAGTAAAATCTAAAAATAGGGCAAAAATGTACTCTTTTTAAAAGTTGAAAAATTTTACCCCTCCTTTCCAAAATCCTCCAAATTTTTACACCCACAATTAAAGATAACAGCCTCTAGCCCCTGCAGCAACACAAAAAGCCACCATTATTCAAACAGCGCAACCTGTCTATCCCATAAAACTCAATTTTTCCTATATTTCTCAACATGACAACCAAACGGTAGCCCCAAGTGACTTGCAACCCTCCTCACACCATTGCCCATCCTATTTTACCACCCCACCAGTGTAAATTTTGGTGCCAATCTGACCCCATCAACCGCCCCTTAAACTGTTCCCATCCCAAAATGAGACAAATAACCAAGAATTCAAACAACTTTTTCGCATTTCAGCTTTATAGATATTGGTATAATAATTAAAGTAACTTACTTACCAACCACATAGCTCCGGGTTCAGTCCCACTGCGTGGCACCTTGGGCAAGTGTCTTCTACTATAGCCTTGGGCCAACCAAAGCCTTGTGAGTGGATTTGGTAGACGGAAACTGAAAGAAGCCCATTGTATATATATGTGTATGTGTGTTTGTTCTCCCACCATCGCTTGACAACCGATGTTGGTGTGTTGACATCCCCGTAACTTAGCGGTTCGGTGAAAGGAGACCGATAGAATAAGTACCAGGCTTACAAAGAGTAAGTCCTGGGATTGATTTGTTCGACTAAAGGTGGTGTTCCAGCATGGTCGCAGTCAGATGACTGAAACAAGTAAAAGAATAAAAGAAAACCCCTTGATCAAAACTGTATTAACTGCGGACTAGATCTGTAACACACTGCACATAGCTATAAGAGGATATGAATTCTACTTCGCAGCAAATATCTGTAAGTTTTGAAGGGTATAAGCTAAGCGAAGACGCAACTCTGTGGCCGCTCGTATATTTATGCCTGGGTATACCGATGCTGATGAAGGCAAAAAAGTAATGTTTTTATCACTTGTTGCTATGAAACATTTAGATGGATCCTATTGACCCCTTTCCTTAAGTCCCAATTTGATTGGGAGATTCCATAAGGAATCGGTTTATCGATTTTTTCCACTCATTGATTTTTTTTTTCCATTTTTGGAGAAATTAAAGCATTCAAAGATCTCACGAGTCCTCAGTAATGCTGGCATCAAGTTTGAACGAAATATTGGTAAAAGTTATGGCTGAGAGTGGGGTGTAACCAATTTTAGTGGAAAGTCCGATAAGGAATTGGTTTGTTGATTTTTTAAAAATCCTGATTAAATAGAAAACCCCATAAGGAATCAGTTTATTGATTTTTCACCTCAAATAGGACTTAACCGAATACAATATTGCTGATTCAAAACCATCTAAATTTATACTTTAAAGTTGGTTTTCACACCCAACCCAGTTCTGCAAAATCAGTGTTGTGACGGGAGCATATGGGTTGGGAGTTTGATCAGCAGAGGTGATCAGGTTGCATATACCAGCCCTTTCAATACACCACACCCATCATCTAACCCACCTTTGGCCATGGGTTGGAAACCCTTCCAGCAAGGAAAATAGAATGCCCAAAAGGGCCCCCGATCCTCTGTGTGAGCAGCGGTTATGTTCAGATCACAACTAAGTATGTAATATATGGGCAAGACACACACACAAACAGATACGTACATACACCTATTTTTGAAACATTGTTTACAAAATAATAGTTGATCGTTTGCGAAGGAGCGTGTCTCAGGCAACACACACACACACATACATACATACATAACAACCCCTACGAAATTTAAAAAATCTGTTCTCCCTCTCTTTACACCGTCGCTGGAAGGGGACTTAACTCATATTTGCAAATGGCGTATTTCTTTGACTTGAAAAATGTTTAAAAGTTATGGCTCAAAATTATTTTTACCGTTATTTGCTGCTGCCTCGGGGGAAAATAATTTGACGAAAATACAGCTAGGGTCGTGACGAATGTCCTCCTAAAATTTGAGCGACATGCGTGCTAATTTGTGGACGTGCATATTTACATTCACATACACATCATGCCTTTTATATATATATACAGATATATATATATAAAATACAAATGGGACAAGAACGCAAAACATCCAGATACAATCACGTCATCAAAATTCAAAGATATGAGATAATGCATGATTAATTGAAAAGAATATCTATAACAGCATTTCTGAATCTTATCATTTCGGGTCCCCTGCTTCGACTGTAACCTCCAGCTGTATGAAAATTTCCTGACTCTCCCACTCTGTCAGAAAACAGCTTCAGGAGTTGTGAAGAACGAATTTGTACATAGTCTGTTTCTGAGAGCTATTCAATTGGACCTCTGCCTAATCATTAAAACATCATCATCAACATCGTTTAACGTCCGTTTTCCATGCTAGCATGGGTTGGATGGTTCGACTGGGGTCTGGGAAGCCAGGAGGCTGCATCAGGCCCAGTCTGATCTAGCAGTGTTTCTACAGCTGGATGCTCTTCATAACGCCAACCACTCCATGAGTGTAGTGGGTGCTTTTTACGTGCCACTGGCACAGGTATCCAACTACAATTTCCATTTGATTTTTTGATGTTGATGTACTCGACTCAATAGGGCTCCTCAAGCACAGCAGGTCGCCCTACAATTCAAGGTAAGCACAGCAGGCCGTTCTGCAATCCAAGGTACTTTGGATGGGCTGGGGCTTCTATGTGAAGCTTGTGCAGGAAACAGCCATGAACTCATGTTATTTGTTGGGTCTTCGCAGTCACAGCGTATCTCCAGAAATCTCGGTTTTTTGTCATTGCCTCTGTGAGGTCCAGCGTTCGAAGGTCATGCTTGACTACCTCATCCCATGTCTTCTTGGGTCTACCTCTCCACCTGATACTTCCAACTGTTTGGGAGTGGCACTTCTTCACACATCTCTCCTCATCCATCCGTAGTACATGACCATACCAGCACAGACGTCTCTCTTGCATGCCACATCCAATGCTTCTTATGTCCAGCATTTCTCTCAGGATGCTTACACTCTATTGTGCGTGCACACTGACATTACACATCCAGTGGATCATGCTAGCTTCATTTATTTTGAGCTGACACATGTCCTCTGCAGTCACGGCCCATGTTTCACTACCTACATTGATTTAATTATGAACATAGAAAGAAATTATACATTAATCCCTATTTTTGTAAGCAGTTGTATCCGTAAAAATTTTATTTGCCGAGAGCAGTAATTGAAAGATATGGATGTGTATGCGTATTTTTACTATAGTTGATTTATGGAAAAGATTATGTGAAATTTTTGAAATGCAAATATGTGAATGAAACTTAAGTTCAGACCTCTACAAGGTAGCTAGACCTGGCAAAAGTAGCAGGCAAATCTCCCTCAAAACACCCTACTGTCTTACTCCGACAACTCTACCTATTATGTAGTTTGAATGAGAAACTGTAACTAAAGATTAAGATTATTAACCCCACAGAGGTGAAAGAAGAGAGACAGCATAGTGAAAGTTTTGGCTGACTGTCATCCTGTACTCCCCTTGTTGCTAGCGAAATGGTATATGCTGGCTGTGTGAGCAACTGGTTGTTTTAATGGTGGATCAAACAGGGGAATTCCATTACAAAATGTTTTAATCGATTTTCTCGGTATCTATGGGGGATAGGAAGAAAATAGAAACCGTATTCCAATCTATATTTATGTCTGGGTATACTGACACTGATGAAGGGAAAAAGGTAATGTTTTTTATTGCTTGTTGCTATGAAACATATTTAGACGGATCTCATTGACTCCATTCCTTAACTCTTGTTGAGGACATGCATAAGCTCGCAAGGAATGAAGCCATTATGCTCCGATGGATGTGTAATGTCAGTGTGCATACACGACAGAGTGTAAGTACCCTGAGAGAAAAGTTGGACCGAAGAAGCATCAGATGTGGTGTGCAAGAGATATGACCGTGCTGGTATGGTCATGTGGTGAGAATGGATGAGGATAACTGTGTGAAAAAGTGTCACACCCTAGTGGTTGAGGGAACCTGTGGAAGAGGTAGACCCAGGAAGATCTGGGATGAGGTGGTGAAGCACGACCTTCAAACATTAGGCCTCACCGAGGCAATGACTAGTGAGCAAGACCTTTGGAAGTATGCTGTGCTTGAAAAAACCCGGCAAGCCAAGTAAGACCATAACACATGGCCTATGACATAGTGTATGTGCCCTGAGAGAAAAGTTGGACCTAAGAAGCATCATATGTGGTGTGCAAGAGATATGACTGTGCTGGTATGGTCATATGGTGAGAATGGATGAGGATAGCTGCGTGAAAAAGTGTCACACCCTAGCGGTTGAGGGAACCTGTGGAATAGGTAGACCCCGGAAAATCTGGGATGAGGTGGTGAAGCATGACCATCGAACATTAAGCCTCACCGAGGCAATGACCAGTTAATGAGACCTTTGGAAATATGCTGTGACTGAGAAAACCTGGCAACCTTTCCTTCATTGGACACTAAACTCTGCTTGCGAAGACCTGTTGAGGCAAGTGAAATCAAAATTGATGACTGGCATCCGTGTTGGTGGAGTGCTATGAGCACCATCTGAGCATGGTCATTACCAGTCAAGCGAGGTCACTGCCAGTGCTGCTGGACTGGCTCCTGTGCAGGTGGCACATAAAAACACCATTTGAGTGTGGCCATTGCCAGTACAGCCTGACTGGACCTCGTGTCGGTGGCACATAAAAGCAGCCACTACACTCTCAGAGTGGTTGGCGTTAGGAAGGGCATCCAGCTGTAGAAACTCTGCCAGATCAGACTGGAGCCTGGTGCAGCCATCTGGTTCGCAAGTCCTCAGTCAAATCGTCCAACCCATGCTAGCATGGAAAACAGACATTAAACGACGATGATGTTGATTATATTATACATACATATATATAAATATACACTTATATATATATATGAGCAAAACGCACCCCCGTCCAATGGACGGTACTGAGTTGTTGAACATTTAAACTAAATTTTCTCAAAACAACTTGTCCGCCCCCATCCCATAGGCCTCCCCTTTGAGAAACACTAATTTAACCTAAATTTGAGACACCAGCAAAAGAAGAATAAAGATAGATTTTTTTTTCTATTTCATGCTAGCATGGAGAACGGACGTTAAACGATGATGATGATGATGATGATATTATATTATCATTATTATCTTAACGTTCCCTTTCCATGCTGGCATGGGTTGGACGATATGATTTAGGACTGGTGATCCAGATGGCTGCACCAGGCTCCAATCTTGATCTGGCAGAGTTTCTACAGCTGGATGCCCTTCCTAGCCCAACCACTCCGAGAGTGTAGTGGGTTGTTTTATGTGCCACTGGCATGAGGGCCAGTCCGGCGGTACTGGCAACTACCTTGCTCGAATGTTTTGTCACGTGCCACCAGCACAAGTGACAGTAAGGCAACGCTGGTAACGACCAAGCTCAAATGGTGATTTTTATGTGCCACAGGCACATAAGCCAGTCACAGCTGCTCTGGCAGCGAAGATGCTCAGATGGTGCCTTTAGTGCTCCACTGGCACGGATGCCAGTAATCGAATTTGAAAATTTGATTTGATTTGATTTCGATTCAATAGTTGCTTATTTGGTTCTCATTTCATGGAAGTTTGCTCTCAGCAACCGTCTGTATGTCAATGCGTAGTTCACTAGCTCCGTTCGCGAGAGGTACATTAAATCTGGAGATAAGGGGCAAAGTTAGAGCGGGTTAAGAAACCACTGTGAGCTGCTGGGTTGTGGTGTTGTTCACCGTGCCAACACGAGAGAAAAGAGTGGGTTGCTTAATACACCTCCTTAAATGAATGTTGTCCACAAGAGTCTCGCTGTGGTTTCGTGCATGGCAAACATGGTTGTAGGCAAGACATCGCTCTTGTCTCAGACCTGGCAATGGCCGCCAGTGATATCTCGTACAAAACGGTGCTGTCCTTCTTGCGTCACGCTACACATCTTCCATGAAAGAAGCTGCAGGAAAGGGATCCCCTGTTTTTTAATTAAGCGACCTCTAAGCAAAATTGACTGTCTACATAGACGAAAAGGGCCAATTAACTATTTATAACCTCAGGCCTTCAAGCAGGCTATACAGATGCTAGAAATAACAGCCAAATCTCACAAAACTGATAATATAATGTAAGGCGTAGGAGTGGGTGTGTGGTAAGTAATGGCCATCTTCTGATGGTTCTTTTACGTGCCACCAGCACTGGTATCACAACTACAATTTCCATTGGTTTTTGATCGAATTCGATTTCAGGAGTAGCTGCGCAGTAAGTAGCTTGCTTAACAACCACATGGTTCTGGGTTCAGTCCCACTGCGTGGTAGCTTGGCCAGGTGTCTTCTACTATAGCCTCGGGCCGACCAAAGCTTGTGAGTGGATTTGGTAGATGGAAACTGAACGAAGCCTGTCGTGTGTGTATATATATATATATATATATATATATATATAATATATATATATGTGTGTGTGTGTGTGTGTGTGTGTGTGTGTGTGTGTAATCGAAAATGGCGATTCTGAGAAAAAATTTGTTTGTAAAATTTAAATTTTCTTACCTCATAACTTCCAGAAAAAGGGGTATTTTTGAATGAAATTTTCTACAGATATTTTTGAGGGTGTATAAATTACGATTATATCGGGATTTGATGGGGAAAGTAGAACAGGGGTTAGACATACAAACAGAGACGTATCACAATTTTATTTCGGAATTTCATTTTGTGACGTGTGTTAGTTTTTGTATATGAATCCACGGATGTTTGTTTGTTGTGTTAAATTCCGATATAACTGTAATCTTCACAATGTGAAAGTTATTTCGAAAGGTTTCATTTAAAAATCACCAATTTTTCATATAGTTACGAGGAAAGACAACCGCCTCGTGTGAATATTACGAAATTTATCTCACCTTCGGAAGAAAAAAAATCTTTTCGATATATATATCGATATAGCCAAAATCTACATCATCTCAGGCATATTTGTAGAAAACTTCATTTAAAAAGATCCATTTTTCTGCAAGTTATGAGGAAACAAATTCGCCGGGGTCATACATTTATCATTTCGACGATTGTATATAAGGCGGACTTCATCCTTAAACCGCCCTCGAAAAATCCTTATCACCATATACCCTGATATAATCAGAATCTACACAATCTGAAGGAGATTTTTACACGATTTCATTTAAAAATCTGGAAGCTATGAGGAAACAAATTCGCAGAGGTCATACATTTATAGAAAAGAAATTGGCACTTCGGCGATTGTATACCCCGCCGACTTCATCCTTAAACAACCCTCGAAAAATCCTTTTTACCACATACCCTGATATAATCAGAATCTACACAATCTGAAGCACATTTTGAGAGGGTTTCATTTTAAAATATCCATTTTTCTGGAAGCAATGAGGAAACGAAGATGAAGAGGTCACATATCTATAGAAAAGTCATGGGCATTTCTACGATTGTGTACCCTGCTGACTTCATCCTTAAATCACCCTCGAAAAATCCATTTCCCCATATACTTCAATATAAGCAGAATCTACACAATCTGTAGCACATTTTTACACGATTTCATTAAAAAATATCCATTTTTCTGGAAATTACGAGGGAACGAAGACGAAGGGGTCACACGCATTCGCCTACCGTTGCTGTTGATACAACACAAACGGAAGTTTTGAAAGGATATCAGCGAAATATGAACACATTTAGGGACTACTGGTCCCTAAATGTCTATATTAAAAAAAACAAAACAAGTTAAATACACATCGAAAGGGTCCGCTTCGGGGACAAAATGGGAAATAAACCTACCTCAGAGAAGCTTTCCTTGTTAAACCTAAGGTGACATTCTGCCTGATAAAAGATCGATCGAAAGCGAAATGTCGAGGTATTTTACTTAATAAGTTAATTAAGAGCATGATTAATTAACAAAATGTCGCTCTGGGCCGTTTTGAGGTTTACATATATTTAAATATATTTAAATATCTTTAAATATATTTGAATGATCGACGCCGATTGACCGCGGGACGTCCCGCTTTCGTTTTCAATGAAGAAATCAGTTTCAATGAAGGGGAGATAACTCTTAACCAATTGATGCCAAGAAGAGCTTCAAGCGACGTAGGTCTATCTATCTTTCTGTCTGCCTGCCTACCTGCCTGCCTGCCTGTCTGTCTGTCTGTCTGTCTATCTATGAGGCGCTACATCATAGACAGGGTAGTCAAGGAACCTGGCATGGGTGGGGCCCTGATCAATTTGGATCAATCGAAAGCTTTCGATAGAGTAGACCATCGATACATGGAAGCTGTCCTCACAGCGGCCGGCTTCGGTACCGTTTTCCGCGACTGGATGGCTGCTTTGTACAGAGGCATCCGTTCGGTAATTCGCATGAATGGACATCTATCGAGACCTTTCGACATTGCACGTTCGGTCCGTCAGGGATGCCCCCTCTCGTAGCTTCTGTACATGTTGACTCTCGAGCCACTACTGCGGAAGCTGGCGACGCTGAGGGGCATCCCGCGAGAACTGGGGTGCGGGACGAGCGTGTCCGCATACGCGGACGACGTCACCGTCATAGTGTCTAGCCACGAGCACATCGAGCAGGTCGGCGAGACACTGAAAAACTACGAAGCGGTGACAGGAGCGAAAATCAACCGAGAAAAGTCGGTGGGCTTGCGGCTGGGCACCTGGAGAAGCAAGCCCATGCCGTCCACCAGCGACTCAGTAGTGGGACGCTGGACGGACGGGCCGGTCAATTTGCTCGGAGTCTGGTTCGGTCCAGACCTGCAAACGGAGAAGAACTTGGACGAGATAACGCGTAGGGTGGACACTCTCTGCAGGCTATGAGCCGAGAGGAAGCTGTCCCTAAAAGGTCGGGCGGAGGTGGCGAACGCGTACATCGGGTCCGTCATCAATTACCGCCTGACGGTCGTGCCTTGTCCCGACCCCACCGTCACCAAACTGGAGCGCATTCTCTTCCGCTTCTTGTGGGAAGGAAACGTTTCGATTGTCAGGCGATCCGTTTGCTGTCAACACCCGCTGAAAGGAGGGCTGGACATGCCGTAGTTGATGATCTATCTATCTATCTATCTATCTATCTATCTATCTATCTATCTATCTATCTATCTATCTATCTATCTATCTATCTATCTATCTGTCTGTCTGTCTGTCTGTCTGTCTGTCGATCTATCTCTCTATCTATAAAAAACCAGCACTGCTACCCACACCGCCATATGCACAACTAATTAAACAATTATATAAACAAATGAAGGAACATCAGCAACCAACAAGTCAGCCCCAACCAAACACCACCACCACCAGCGCCACCAAGAACAGAAACAACACCATCACCACCACCACCCCACCACCACCACCACCAACAACAACAACAATAACAACTTCAAAGGAGGAAGAGAAAACCCAAAGCCCCATACACGACACCCAAACTGTCACCAACCAGCACCAACACCAATAACAGTCAACACACTTAGAAATAGACCCCCAATACATTCCCCCATCCCACCTTCTGATTCCTCCTCCGATATGTCGTCAGATGAAGACGACATGTCGGAGGATTGGTAAGGGGCCACAGTGGGGGGGGGGGGGAGAAAAAGAGGGGACAAAAGAATAGAGAAGGAGACAAACAAAGCAGGGAGGTTTACCATTTCGGAAACCAAAACACCTGCAGAAAACAAAAGCATCAACACAAACAGACCAACACCAAACCCCGCAACAATGTTGACATCAACAACCCCGACCTAATGGAATTCATTAGGTCAAGCACCAACACAACCGAAAATGATACCGAAACAAAGAATCACCCACGCACAACACATTAAAATCATACACAAAACACAGAACACACACAGCACCCTGAAATCTCTCTACCCTGATGCAGTTGGGAGATTTCAAAAATACCTGTGTTAAAAACTATACAAAACCTTCTGGGGAAGATTGTGAGTTGAAGAACAAAGAACTTTCGGACATTAAGTGACTCTCTCTCTCTCTCTCTCTCGCCCTCCCTCTCCCTCTCTCTCTCTCCCTCTCTCTCTCTCTCTCTCTCTCTCTCTCCCTCTCTCTCTCTCTCTTTCTCTTTCGTCTTCCTTTCGTATGTAAAACACAACTTTCGATAGCAACATGCTCAAAATAAGCAGTATAAGTGAACATGGCTTAGGATCGCCTTAGAAACAAGGCTACCTCTTAAACGACTTCAAGTCACAAAATCTGCATATCATAGCCATCAGCGAGACCAGACTCCACAGCCCGCGAGCACTCCAGCACATGTTCGGCGGACATTTCGACATTTATTTTTCTCCGTGTCTGCCGATAATGGGCGGAGGTGGCACCGCGGTGCTTCTTCGGAAGAGTCTGGACCTCAAAGTAAGAGCAATTTTCCTAGACCCAGAGGGTAGGCTGGTCGTCTTGGATGTCGATGGCAGCAATGATTGTGCTTTTCGACTGATAACAGGTTATGCACCGTCCTTAACAGGCCGGCCAGATTTCTTTCGACGTCTAGAGGTTTTCCTGGGTACGTCTCGACCTTTACTTTTAGTGGGGGATTGGAACGCCACCCTGGACACGCATCTAGCCTACGTGGGCAGAGATAATAATAGGAGGGTATGAAAATGCCTCAAAGACCTGCTCAGACGTTTCCAACTGTCTGACAGGTACCGACTGGACCACCCGAATCTGCCAATGTGGACATGGAGCAACCGCATCGGGTCATCCAGATCGTACTTAGATAGAGTATTCTGTAGGACAGTGGATAAGGATAGTGTAGGTTGTCCACAATTCCATATAGTCAGCCACACAGACCTCAAATTTGCGACTACTACATTTGACTTAGATAGGACACATAGGCAGGGTCCCGGTTACTGGAAGCTGAACGCGTCTTTCACGGCACGCCAGGCTTACCGGGACCGGATTAGCACATTAGTCAAGAGAGCATCAACGGGTGCCGTCATCAACAACAGATGGTGGTGTGTATTAAAGAAAGCAATTAAAGCAGAATCGGTTAGGTACAGTAAGGCCCTAGCATTAGACCGAAATAGAATAGAGGGAGACTTAGTTAAGAATTTAGAAGAAGCACTTAAAATTGACATCGCGTCCAACGTACTGGCAGCGAGGTTGGCTCTCGACCAACACTTCAACGCCAAATACGAAGGATGCGTTGTCAGAGCTAGGATGCGTGCTCTGAGGAACGAAGAAGTTGGAGCCGCCCGAGAGGCCCGAGTGGCGGAGGCACAACGAGGCAACAGAGTCACCATTAGGTCACTTACAGATGAACAGGGGCGCGAATTACTCGAGCCCGAAAGGATGTGTGAGGTCTTTCAACAACACTTTGCCCGACTGTTCGGGACAACTGGTGGGTCTGAACACAGAGTGGACTTTAGTGCCTACCTGCATGGCCTGCTACGACTCTCAGCAAGAAGGGCGAAGTGTTGTGAAAGACCCACGATAGCCGCGGACATACGGGATGCGATGGCAGGCTGCGCGACAGACAAGTCACCAGGTTTGGATGGTCTGCCCTACGAACTTTATTCTCATATGCCAGACTTGTGTGGAGACGTCTTGGCAACTGTCTACTGCAACTAGCAGCAAAACGGGAGTATCCCCGCCTTTGTAAAGCGAGGAGCAGTGGTACTGCTAAAGAAAGATCTAAACAAGGGGACGTCATAGATACCTTCAGGCCCATCACTCTGCTCAACGCAGATTTGAAAATTTTGGCCAAGATGTTAGCCGAGATGTTGGCGCTTGTCATCGAGAAACTAGTCGACAAGGCGCAAACGTGCGTCGTGGCGAGTAGGAGTATCCATGACAACCTCCATCTTTTGCGCTACATCATAGACAGGGTAGTTAACGAACTTGGAATGGGTGGAGGGCTGATCAATTTGGATCAATCAAAAGCTTTCGATAGGGTAGACCATCACTACTTGGCGGCTGTCCTTAAAGCGGCTGGTTTCGGCCCCATATTCCGCGGTTGGATCGCTGCCTTATACAGCGGCATCCGCTCAGTAGTTCGCGTAAATTGTCATCTATCCAGACCTTTTAACATCATGCGTTCGGTTCGTCAAGGTTTCCCCCTCTCATGGCTTCTGTATGTATTGACTCTGGAGCCACTACTGCGGAAACCGGCGACTCTGAGGGGTATCCCACGAGAGCTGGGATGCGGGAGGAGCGTGTCTGTATACGCGGACGACGTCACCGTCATAATGTCGAACCACAAGCACATCGAGCTGGTCGGCGAGACACTAAAAGAATACGAAGCAGTAACGGGAGCAAAAATTAACCGGGAAAAGTCAGTGGACTTGCGGCTCGGCACCTGGAGAAGCAAGCCCATGGCGTCCAACGGCGTCTCTATTGTGGGACGCTGGACCGACGGACCGGTTAAATTGCTCGGGGTCTGGTTCGGTCCGGACCTCCAAGTGGAGAAGAACTGGGGCGAAATAACGACTAGGGTGGCCACTCTCAATCAGCAATGGGCCGAGTGGAAGCTATCCCTAAAAGGTCGGGCGGAGGTGGTGAACGCGTACATCGCATCCGTCATCGATTATCGTCTGACCGTCGTGCCTTGTCCCAACCTTACCATCACCAAACTGGAACGCATACTCTTCCGCTTCCTGTGGAAAGGAAGCATTCCGATGGTTAGGCGATCCATTTGCTGTCAACACCCGCTAAAAAGAGGGCTAAGCATGCCGTGGTTGATGATGCGTAGACATACGCTGAGACTGCGACATCTCCGGCGCTTCATAGACGACGGTCGACATGTGTAGTCGACGTTTGTGCGACGCGCTTTCCCACAGCTCGTCTCCTTGGTCGAACTACAATCGTGGATCAAACAGAGACCGAGTCTTGGCGAATGGCACCGCGAGTGTCGCGTTGCTCTCAAGCAACTCTGCCGTCCGGGACCAAACTTGTGCGACTTCATTACAACAAAGGCATTCTATAGAGGATTAGTGGAAGGGAGGTGCGACGACGTTCTCGGGTAGAATCTGGGCGTCGACGAGGAACACCCGACCCGCCTATTCAGGACAACATTCGGGTCGGGACTTATGGACAATCACCAAAGATCCCTGGCCTGGCAGTGCTATTGAGAAGCATTACCTGTTCGGGTTAAGTTCTACAGGCACGGTTCGAGACACACCAGATTGACTTGCCCGAGATGCGGGCAGAGCGACAAAACCGTTCTGCACGCACTCATGCAGTGTCCAACCATTTCGGATCTGTGGGCTCATGCCGAACGGCTGCTGTCACGTGTGGGACGAGTCCGCCTGTCGGCCGAGTCTATCGTGGAAATTGCTCCACCCTCAACCGGGAAGGCAAGGCAGTTTTCATCGTACTGCTGGCCATGGTGAAAGAATGTGTGTAGTGGACTCGAGCGAAAGGATTAGAGACAAACACTTACCTCTTTGGCCAAATGCCCATCAACGTTCCTGTGTTGGTAATTATACCTGTCCTAAACAAAATGGCATTACTTTTTGACTCACCCTCGCACATGCTCTCATTCGAAGGTGGAACATTGCTTTTGAGAGAAATGGTGACTATGTTGAGAAATAGGGATGTGATCCACAGAGGACCAGCTTATTTTAGCGCCTTCAGACTATCATCTCTTTGGCCCCACGAAAGAGGGTTTGGGAGGCAAACATTTGCTATTGAGAGAAATGGTGACTGTGTTGCGAAGTAGGGATGTGATCCACAGAGGACCAGCTTCATTTTGATGTATGATACATATACCTGTATTGGTAATTATACCTGTTTATGCGTTTGTGTACATTTAAACTAATGAAATATTTTACAGAATAATAGAATTAAAATTTCTTTGATTAAAACCCTTTCTAACATGGAAGTATCCAAAGTGTATTTAAGGCACATAATGCTTTATGAGTACAAAAATAGAAACTCTGCAGTCGAAGCGACTCGAAACATACACTCAGTTTATGGGAAAGAATGCTTGAATGAAAGAACTTGCAGAAGATGGTTTGCAAAATTCAGAAGTAGAGATTTCAGCCTTGAAGATGAAGATCGAACAGGACGTTCAGTTGAGTTAGATGATAAGCTCCTTGAGGCATTACTTAAAGAAAATCCTGAATTATCAGTTGAAGAATTGACAATAAATCTTAGTTCAAACCATACAACTGTTCATCGTCATCTTCAACAACTTGGAAAGGTTCCTAATCTTGGAAAATGTGTGCCTCATGAATTGTCCGAAAGCAACTGCAAATCCCGAGTTGACATCTGCTCTTCTCTCAATTCTCGCCAACTCATTTCACCCTTTTTGGATAGAATTGTGACTGGTGAAGAAAAATGGATCTTCTATCGAAATGTTAAACGTCGTAAACAGTGGCTTGGTAAAAGGGAAAAAGCGCAACCACAACCGAGAAGGGAACTTCATGGGAAAAAGGTTCTTCTCTCTATCTGGTGGGATTACAAAGGAGTAATTCACTCTGAATTGTTACCACCTAATGCAACAATCAATGCTCAAGTCTACTGTCAGCAATTAGAGAGTTTGAACCAGGCGTTGAAGAAATAAGGACCCACTTTAGTGAATCGAAAAGGATTGATGCTTCATCAGGACAATGCGCGACCCCACAGTGCAAAGATCACATCACAGAAGATCGAAGAGCTTGGTTGGGAAAAATTCCTCATCTACCTTATACCTTATTCTCCTAACCTTTCTCCTTCAGACTACCATTTGTTTCGTAGTTTACAGAATCATTTGGGGGGCATAATTTTCGCAAGCAAGGACGAGGTCAAAACTGACATTTCAGAGTTCTTCGCTTTAAAACCAAAAGAATTTTACATTGTTGGAATTAAAAAGCTTGTAAATAGATGGAAGGAAGTCATAGATAATCAGGGAAAGTTAATTGATGATTAACTTTCAATTAAATATAACATTTGATCTCTTGTTTTCTGTATTCAAAATTCGGACAGAACTTATGGGATGACCTGATAAAAATGTAGTTGCCCTTGCATATAGACTCGTCGCTTGCAACCGTCTCCAACTGAGCATTCTTAATCGTGCGTGCCTGTAGACCAGTTATTATCAAACCGTCCAAACCATGTCAGCATGGAATTGTAACGGTATCGAATTTTAGTTGAAACGGGAGAAATTGATTTGTAAACAATATGATATTGATGATGTCGTAGTCAGTTGTTGTGACGATAAGAGTTTTGTTGTCATAATTGCATGTTGTAAGATGAGAAAGATGAATAATGCATGAAGTTTTAAGAAAGTATTTATTTACCGTTACGTTATAAATACCTTGTCTCGATGGGCAGGTTTTGATACATCCAAAAGCATGCAAAGTAAAGTTTGTGTTTGTGTCCTCTTCATTGTTTAGTAGTAAACACAGAGAGAGAATGATGTTGTAAGAGAACAGAATTAGAGCTAGAAAGAATTGTAGAGTGTTGTCTGACAGTTGCTGGCAGTAAACTTCATTTCTCCCTCTGACCAATGTTGGTCAGCCAGACCACGTTGAGTCATCACAGAGTGGTGACTGACTGATTTTTGCTTGAGATGTGCTTGCTTTTATTAAGATCCAGAAGGATAGATATATCATTGAGAACAATAGATTTAGTTGGTGGTCTTGTTATCTCTATTCTAGCTTTTGGTGAAGTATAGAAGAGGTTAGAAAGGTGTCAAGTGGTGGGGAAGGCATTATTCGGCCTAGCTAAAGGCATCTGGAAAATGTAAAACTGCTGTCAGAGAAAAAAAACCCTGTTCCACCGTGGGAAAAGTTCTGTTGCAGTGTTAATTTAAATTTGACTGTGGTGGATCGAATCCACTTCATGCATGCAAGATTCACTACAGAATGATCACAAACGCCCACATTAGTCAAACGTAATACTTGATAAATAAGAAAAAATATTTGAGTTGTTTTCCTGTATTAACCTCAAGTATCTTTCGTCGAAAACAAAGATATACTTTGAACAGATAACACGAGGAAAACATACGCAAAGATCGCAAAATGATTAAATATTTGAGATTTTGTTCTGATCTGCGCAGATAACCCACGTTGGAGGAATTTAAATATATTAAGGATTTTAAAAACTTAATTGTTGAATAAAAGAGAAAATTGTTTGTTCGTTTTCTCGTAAAAGAATGCAATGAAAATATTTGTTTGTTTTTCACAGAGATTTTCAGCGATAAGACCCAAGGCGGTTGCGGTGGGTGGGTGAGTTTATTTTTGTGAAATTTGCGAGGGATTATTACGTAGAGATGAAATATTTTTTGGCGATGTAAACGTAGTGATAGGGGGTGGTCGTGGTAAGAAAGTTTGGTTGTGTTAAGAATGGACGTTTCCGTATAAGGAGCGTATGAAAGTCTTAAGTCGCATACGGCCGAAGCAAAACTACTTTTAAATAATAATAGTGATATTATTAATAATAATAATGGGGGGCGCAATAGCCCAGTGGTTAGGGCAGCGGACTCGCGGTTGGAGGATCGCGGTTTCGATTCCCAGACCGGGCGTTGTGTATGTTTATTGAGTGAAAGCACCTAAAAGCTCCACGAGGCTCCGGCAGGGGATGGTGGCGACCCCTGTTGTACTCTTTCGCCTCAACTTTATCTCACTTTTTTTTCCCGTTTATTGAGTGACGCTGCGATGGACTGGCGACCCGTCCAGCTGGGGGGAACACATACGTCACAGAAACCGGGAAACCGGGCCCATGAGCCTGGCTAGGCTTGAAAAGGGCGCATAAATAAAATAATAATAATAATAATAATAATAATAATAATAATAATGATGATGATAATAATGATAATAATAATAATAATGCAGTACCTGGCAGTGGCTCTCATGGCTTCTGATCTTAACTGATTGGAAGTGTTATCATGTACATTGTTTTGTCTTAGTATAAAAGATGGGTTAACAGCAAATATTCTGCTCAATATCACAGATTTGCTTGTCAGTTGTTTGACCTTAACCAGTGAGCATGTCCCTTAGTGGCTGACGATATGTGCATCTTGATCACGAGCAGAAGTAGTGGGGGAGCATCATAGCCATGTGTTGAGAGGGATTCTTTGGGTTTGAATAATTCACCTCTGGAAACATGGGTGGTTCTTTCAACATCCTTAAAAAACCTTCTTCAGGGACCATTTGAGCGGGATGGGCTACTCAACCTGAAGAAAATTCTAACTGGGCCCATCCGCAAGGTCATGCACTGTTTATCTTGATATGAGATCACCATGTCGCGCAAATGTGATTGTGATGCATGTGCCTGTGTACCCTTATCAGACGGGTATTCATGATGGGTATTTTGGGCTTCGTGTATTTTACCCCAGTGTCACTTTGATGGCATGCACTGCTCTCTCACTCAATAATAATATAATAATAATAATAATAATAATAATAATAATAATAATAATAATAATAATAATAATAATAATAATAATAATAATAGGCGTAGGAGTGGCTGTGTGGTACGTAGCTTGCTTACGAACCACATGGTTCCGGGTTCAATCCCACTGCGTGGCACCTTGGGCATGTGTCTTCTCCTATAGCCTCGGGCTGACCAAAGCCTTGTGAGTGGATTTGGGAGACTGAAACTAAAAGAAGCTTGTCGTATATATGTATATATATGTGTGTGTATATGTTTGTGTGCCTGTGTTTGTCCCCCCACCCAACATCGCTTGACAACCGATGCTAGTGTGTTTACGTCCCCGTAACTTAGCAGTTCGGCAAAAGAGAAGCGATAGAATAAGTACTAGGCTTACAAAGAATAAGTCCTGGGGTCGATTTGCTCGACTAAAGGTGGTGCTCCAGCATGGCCGCAGTCAAGTGACTGAAACAAGTAAAACAAATAATGATGACGATGACGATGATAAAAGGAATTGATTGCTCCCTATTTCAGATACCAGGAATCCTCACACACACACACACACACACACACACACACACACACAGAAGTGTGTGTGACTCTGTGTGTAGGTTTGTGTGTGGGTGTGCGTGCGTGCGTAAGTATGCTTACACACATTTACACACGCGCGCGCGCGCACACACACACATATACACCCATATATACACACACGATCTTGGATAACAATTCCCAAGGCGATATAGCGTTTGTTTGTAACGAAATACGAAACGCTTTATTTATTTTGTTTGTGTTAATATAAAAAAAATAGGTGAAATCTAGCCATACCCACCCCAATCAGGGTTCGTTTGGAATGAGAGATTACTACTACGTCGTTTTTAAACTTGCAGTTAGTATTTATATTATTGTAAATATGATGTATGTATGTATGTATGTATGTATGTATGTATATATATATAGTATATGTATAATATATATATATATATATATGTATATATATATATAATATATGTGTGTGGTGTGTGTGGGGAAGCGCAACGGCCAGTGGTTAGGGCAGCGGACATGCAGTCGGAGGATCGCGGTTTCGATTCCCAGACCGGGCGATGTGTGTGTTTATTGAGCGAAAACACCTAAAAAGGCTCCACGAGGCTCCGGCATGGTGTGATGGCGACCTCCTGTTGTACTCTTTCGCCACAACTTTCTCTCACTCCATCTTGAGTAATGATGCAAAGGACTGGCGTCCTGTCCGGCTGGGGGGAACACATATGCCATAGAAACCGGGAAACCGGGCCCATGAGCCTGGCTAGGCTTGAAAGGGCGACGTTTAGCATTATATATATATATATATATATATATATATATATATGTATGTATGTATGTATGTATCTCTTTTACTTGTTTCAGTCATTTGACTGCGGCCATGCTGGAGCAACGCGTTTTAGTCGAACAAATCAACCCCAGGACTTATTCTTTGTAAGCCTAGTACTTATTCTATCGATATCTTTTGCCGAACCGCTAAATTACGGCGACGTAAACACACCACCATCGGTTGTCAAGCGATGTTGGGTGGGGGGACAAACACAGACATACAAAAATACATACACACACACACACACACATATATATATATATATATAGTCAATAATAAATTGGTAAAATTAATTAATTATTAATTAATAATTTTACCAAGTAGTGTTCAGTATGTAAAAAGACCATTTACGGTATATTTAAAACATTACGTTATATGATTAGGGTTCAGTAAAATAATTTACTTTGCCACACACCAAACTTTTAGAAATAGCAGCTAAAAGTTCTGTGTGTGGTAAAGTAAATTTTTTTACTGAACCTTAATTATATAACGTAATATATATATATTAAATTTGATAAACTTTGATAAACTTAGATATGTTTCGACTAAAGATTGGTCCAGGCCAAATCTAATTTAATAGCATAACTTAGTTATTGTCTTTTAAAATTGATATTCGCTAGTTATTCCCATTGATAATTATATTTATAGTATTTATAGTATTTATTTGATACTATATTACTACGAATTGATTATTTCTATAAGTAGTTTACATAAGATCTCCGTAAGTTCGTTTAAGTTTGTTTGTTTGTATTTTTGAAATTAGCTATTTCATCTTTAAATATGAAAAATTAATTTATTAGGTTTTTATTATATGTGCATATATATTTATTTATAGAGATTATTTTAGATCTTAATTATAATATATATATACATTTATATATTTTCATTGATAATTTATATAATAGTCATTTTTAATATTTATGTAATTAGATATAGATTAATACCGATATTAGATTATTGGTGGGTTTCCTACCTTATAAAAAAATTAATATTTAACATTATAGTCGATTTTGATATAATCATAATTGTTAAGTTTATGTTTCTAGTTTGATAATAGAGTTTATTATAAGTAAATTATTATATTATTTATATCTTAAAATATTATTTAAATATTTCTGATTATTTTTTAGATATTTCAATTAACCTGAAGATATTTCAATTAACCATAACTCGAATTATTAATTGAATTTAAATTATTGTTATTCGAATTGTACAGCCATGAAACGATCGTAGTGTTTTACTCTTATCTTTTATAAAACTTTAATACTTTTGATATATATTTAAAATAATATAAATTAAATTAATTTTATGCATTGGCTTATGTTTTTCATTGTTTGATTTGCCTAATAGTGGTTTTATCTCTAATTATATATAATATAATATATATATTTATACTATAAAATTGGATTTAATCCTAAATCTGATTTTTCCCTGTAAGTTTGGATTTATTCCCTAATATTTTATTATTAATATATATATATATATATATATATGTACGTATATAGATCGCCATGTGATTCGTTAGCTACTGCACGCATTTTTTTCTCTCCTTCTTTCTGTGTTTTTCTCTCTCTGTGTATCTTTCTGTTGAAGAGCGTAGGCTCGAAACGTTAAGACTTGTTTTATTTATATTTCCTGAGCGCCATACTAATACAATTGTTCGTTTGTCTTCCACCTGCCTTCGTCTTTTGTTTATTTTCATAAAGCTTCCGTTATATATATAATATATATATATATATATATATATATATTACAAGATAAGGGCAGAAGAAATATTCTAATGCCAAATATGCCGAAACAAAAAATTGTCGATAACCATTATAATTTATGTGTCTCGAAACAAACCGATAGAAATCTCTAAAAATTTCGCTATTACCGTATTGGTCCAATTTCGGGGTTAATTCATAAGAAATTTTCTGCCCTTATCTTGTAAATTATGTATAAATTTTACCTTTAAAGGCATTTTTTGATATGCTGGCCATTGATAACATTTTTTTCCTCGAAAAATTTTTTATCCTATATTAATTATAAATAGATTAGTGTTCACTTCCGGATTCTATCACTCTGTGAAAGTTTCTTGTTCGAACCACACGTGTTTACTGTAAGTTGCTGATTATTTATTGTTGAATTATTGTTGAACGTTTTGTTATACGGTTTTTGGTCTTTGGCTGTTGTCTGTCTGCGTTGAGACAGACAAGGAGAAAATGGACTGCTCCTCCCTAACGGGAGGCGATGGTCGGACAAGGATTGTTTGAAAGTTTATCGGAGTTGTCGACTTCCGAAGAGGAACTAGAAAAGGCAGTGAAGAAGATGGATGAAAGGCTTGGTAATACGTATGCAGGAGTGACGAAGAAGTCGGGAGAAAGAGAGGTAGACCCGGTCAAGTTGCCAGGCTTTCAGGAATTTATAGAAAAGGAAGGCGGCGAAGCCGAATTGTCACCACCAATAAAGCGTGGTGAGTAGTTCGATCGCAGGACAATCAAGTACAGAGTATATGCAAACGGAAACAAAAGAATAGAAATAGTCAGCATGGAATTCATTGAAGAAGCGTTGAAAAGAACAGAGGAAGAAATTATTTATTTGACAAGAGGCATGGAATTTGGCACGGTGATGGTTCAATTTAGGAGTGAAAACGTTGCAAGAAAAATGGCAGCCAAAGCAGTGGAAACGGAGAAGGTATTCCTTCTACCCTCATATTTGAACAGGAAAACCACTCGAATCAGGGTGGAGGGAATACCCCCACATATAGAAGGCGAATGGATAGCGGCAGCGGTAATCAAAGGATGTGAAGAAGAGGTGGACATCCTCCATGCTACCATAAAATATGAAGGCTGGAGTGGTGCTACTCTAGATATGAACGTGCAAGCGGAGGCCGAAACGCTGGAAAGGCTAACTGAAAACATAAGAATGGGAAATATCATCATGAGAGTGTAGGTGGAGGGCAGAGCCCCGCGCTGTTACAAGTGTGGCCTGAGAGGTCACATAAGAGCTAACTGCTCTCCCCCACCAAAGGAAATTGTTTTGGAACCCCAAAGAGAGTTTTAGAATAAAGAAGAAGAACGGAATCCAGTGGAGAAGGAAACAACAGAAGAGGAGGCCCAGAACGAATGGGAAGAAGAAAGAAAAAAAGAAAGAGAAGAAGGAGAAAGTTAAACAGTACTGAACCCCAATCCACCCCAACACCACCCGCACCCTCTGAGTCCCATCCTTCCCCTGCAGACAGTGAACCCACCCACTTCCCACCAACAAGAAAACAGAAAAAAGATGCACACAGACAAGACACCAAACAAGAACCCAAGCCCAACATTTTATGCATCGCGGGGAGAGAGGACACAAAAGAGATGATAAGTGACTATCAATGGTGTGAGAGGGAAGGTTGTAGATATGCAGAGGTTCCAAAGGAACAGATGGATGAGCTTATGGAGAGATGTGAAAATGAAGACTTGGAAGTGAGTAAGGTGAAAGTAAAGGATGAGATAGTGAAGGAGTTGGAAGAGAAATTCAGGAGAAAAATAGAGAGCGAAGGGTTTTACATTGGGTATGATATCGGATGACAAGTCACAAAGGACAGGTAAGTGATGCTAGCGGAATGGGGCCGTTAGCATCACTTTCATCTACCATTTTCGTAATTCATTTACCCATATTTATGTAATTGTGATGTTTTGTGTCCCCAATGTTTGTACTGTCCATTCTATGTAGCCCTTTATGGGTAATAAAGGAAAAATCCATCACTCTGTGAAAGTTTCTAGTTCGAATCACACGTGTCTTGAGGTGCGCCGAAGATTTTTCTATTTGGATATATTTGGGGTACTTAAGTCTGCTCGGGACTTGGTGCTTGCTTTTTCCGTGGGTACGAGTAAGTATTTGATTTATATCTCGGGTATTTGCCGCTGAAGAGGGGAAAATTTCTTATGAATTAACCCCGAAATTGGACCAATACGGTAATAACGAATTTTTTAGAGATTTCTATCGGTTTGTTTCGAGACGCATAAATTATAATGGTTATCGACAATTTTTTGTTTCGACATATTTGGCATTAGAATATTTCTTCTGCCCTTATCTTCTAAATATATATATATATAGATGCAGGAGTGGCTGTGTGGTAAGTAGCTTGCTTAGCAACCACATGGTTCCGAGTTCAGTCCCACTGCGTGGCACCTTGATCAAGTATCTTCTACTATAGCTTCGGACCGACCAAAGCCTTTTGATATATATATAGTGTGTGTATATAATATATATATATATATATATATATATATATATATTATATATATATATATATATATATATATATATATATATAAAAACCAATCCATCTTGTTGCTTCTTTCTCGTATATATATTATATATATTATATATAAGCAAGGAAAAATTGTAAAAAATGCAGAATGCTCGATTGAAAGAAAATTTTTATGAATGAGAAAATAAAAAATATATTAAAATATATATTTATTCAACCGGTTTCGTCATAGTTTGACTTATCAAGAATAGTTAGGTGAAAAGGTTTTTTAAAAATGAGAAAGGGGAAAACAGTTGCATTGTTTTTTGCCAAAAGAATAATAATAAATATGTATAAAAATTAAAAAATAAGTACTCCGATACATTTTGAGTTCGTTGTGTATCTTGAGTTTAATGATTGTTCGCGAAAAAAATTACCTTGAGGTATTAGGATCCAAAGGGATTAAGGCCATGTGGTGTTTGGTTTAATTTAGGATGTTGGCAAAACAGGAAGTAGTAGTAATTGTGGTTCTTCAGTTTCTGTGTGTGTTGTGAATAAGGGGAGACAACTCTTTTGAGTTCTTCAATAAAAGCTGCTGATAAACCCCAAATTATAAAATTGTCATTTTAGCTTCATTTGCATTATCTTTTTTATATAATTATTTGTTAATTTAACTTTCAGATTTTAACACTTTATTTATATTATTTTCTAATTATATAAATTTGCATAGATAATTGCATTTCAGATTGTTATATCATAAATAATAAAGATGATGGTAATAACAACAATAGTAAAAATGATATTTAAAGAATATAAGTTTTAGCTTGAAGTGATGAATGCATGGTATCCTTATATATTTGTGTTAGTCCATCCATGAAGAGTTAGGTAGAAAAGGGAAGTTTGATCAACGAGGAGTTTGTATATTAAGTTGTGTTTGGAATTTTTCAATAAAGAGATTCTCCTTGTTAATTCTCTCCTGTGTGGTGATGCCGTCTTTACATTGGTAGAAGGGGAATATATAGAATTTGGGGTTTAAGTCTTTAGCACATGAGTCTAAGTGGTCACTCAGTGGAATTTGTCGGTATTCCGGGAGATTTATTTGTTCTTTATGCACCGTTACTCGTTTACGTAACGGGAGACTCGTTTGTCCAACATAATTATGTTGGCAACCAGCGCATGTGAGAACGTAGATAAGGTTCTCGGAGGAACAGGAGAAGTTAGTCTTGATTTTAAACTTCGTACCTTGTTTGAAGGTAAATTCAGAGCCTTCAAGTAGGAGGGGGCATGTCCCACAGTTTGGGCGTGCACATTTTTTTTACTATTGGGGGTGGATGTGGTGTGTGAAGTTTGGCATTTGTCAAGAGTTTTTTTAAAGATTTGTGTTGCCTTTTACATTTGAGGATTTTGTGTGTATTTATAATGTTTTTCATTTTTGGGTCTGTTGACAGTAGACTGAGGTTTTGTATGATTGTGGTGTATGCTTCGATATTTTTGGGGTGTGGGTGGAAATGTATGGAAGTATTTTGAGGTTGTGTGTGGTGTTAGGTGGGTAGTTTTCAGTGTAATGTTATCTAGTTCTTTGGCGCGTTTTATTCCATGCTCTATAAGGGTGGAGGGATATTGGCGTTGTAATAGTGTTTTTTTGAGGTCTGAAGGCGTATTTCTCGTGTTTTTGGATCCGAGACAATGGTGCATACCCTTTTAGCCAAATTGAAAGGGATATTTGTCTTGGTGTGTTTTGGGTGGCATGAACTAAAGAGGAGGTATTGTTGTGAGTCTGTGGGTTTGTGGTAGATGTCTGTTATGATTTGGTTCTTAGGTGTTTTTATAATTAGGAGATCAAGGAATGGTAGATGATGTTTGCTTAATTCCATAGTGAATTGGATGTTGGGATGTATGTTGTTTAGTATGGTTTTGAATTCCAGGAGTTTTTCATAAGGTCTTTCCATATGATGATACAATCATCCAAATACCTTTTCCAGTTTTCCTTTAGGTAGGTGTGGAAAACTTGTCCAAATTTCTGGCGTGATATTTGATATCACGAAATATATCATGAAATATCACACCAGAAATTTGGACAAGTTTCCACACCTACCTAAAGGAAAACTGGAAAAGGTATTTGGATGATGGTATCATCATATGGAAAGAACCTTATGAAAAACTCCTGGAATTCAAAACCATACTAAACAACATACATCCCAACATCCAATTCACTATGGAATTAAGCAAACATCATATATAGGGATATATATATATATATATTAATATATATATATATATAATATATATATATATATTATATATATATAATATATATATATATATATATATATATATACGACGGGCTTCGAGGGGCCAAAGAGATGATAGTCTGAAGGCACTAAATTATTCCAATGACGAGAAAGCAAAAACTGTAGCGAAGAAGTGGATCAAAGAACAGTCAACGGAATTTTACCAGGCAGGGATACATGCTCGCATTCGAAGGTTGAACATTGCTATTGAGAGAAACGGTGACTATATTGAGAAGTAGGGATGTGATCCACAGAGGACCAGCTTCATTTTGATGTATGATACTTGTTCCTGTGTTGGCAATTACACCTGTCCTAAACCAAATGGCATTACTTTTTGACTCACCCTCGTATATTACACACACACACACACACACACACACATAAACGATGAATAGCGTTGCGTAAACTACTGGTTCGTTTTATTCTCTTACTTTATTATCATCTTATAATCATCTCATAATAATGACTTTTATGACTCGTATTACTACCTCAGTCAATCTAAATGTATATATTTGTCACTACCTGTCATAAATAGCCTTTTTCTATTTGCAATATGCGTTTTCGTTGATTTTTCATATTTTACCCTTATATATATATATATATATATATATATATATATATGTATGTATGTATGTATGTATGTATATATATACTATATGTATGTGTGTGGTGTTTGTGTGTGTACGTGTGTATAGATAGATAGAAATAGGTATAAATACAGATATATCTCTGTGTGTGTATACATATGTATATATATATATATATATTATATATATATATATATATATATATATATATATATATATATGTGTGTGTGTGTGTATACACGCGCACACGCACACACACACACACACAAAACACACACTCAATATACAATAGTGTACATTTAAACACAAGGGAAGCGCACTCTTCATAATATCATTTTCAGATATCATTCATATTTTCAAATTTTAATTTGTTCTTCATGTGCATTCATTATATCATATTTTATCTTTTAGTTGTTATATGTCCCCACATGTGTTGTAGTGTCCCCTCTGTGTATTGCCTTTATGGCAAATTTAATAAAATAAAGTAGCTTGCTTACCTCATTGCGCATGTGCGAGTCAGTGTTGTGTTTGGCACTGAAACGGTGAGACATGCTTTTGAAGCCGTCTCGAATTGAAAAAATTTGAAGCTCCATTGTAAGGTAAGATTCTGTTTTTTTGGGTCCAGTGGGAATTTTTGTTGAGAATTTTTTGTACAGGCAGGAAATCCTACTGGATTCAGAATTCTGGTTCTGCCTGAATGGAGCGAATATTTTTTCTCGTTTAATTGTGAGAACTTTTGTTTGGGGGCGTTCGTCTTCCTAGTTAGCGGTTTATGTTGAGTGACTATTTTTCTCACTTAATTATGAGAATTGTTGCTTGGAGGAGTATCGTGCCCACTAAAAATTTGTTCATTTTTGAAGATTTTAAAAATAATTGTGAGAACTACTGTGTGGGGGAGTGTCTTTGCCTCCGAAGATTGAACAATTTTCTTCAGCCTTTATTGAAGACGTATAGCTGGTTGACGTCAGGGTGAGCGATTTTGTTTTTTCGGAGTTGGGTAGAATTATTATCTTATTTTTATTACAGTATATTCTGCCCTGCTCTGGGGACATTTTCGCTTACTCTTGGCGGTGAATTTGTTGCTTGTTTTGCAAGCAAAGTGTGTGTGGCTTGTTGCCGGTGAACTTGTTTGAACATCCCGAGAAGCAAACCGGAATTTTTTGATGTAAATTGTTGTCTTTCTACAGTGGAGAAAAATTGAAGAAGAATTATTGTTGTTCTCAAACCAACTAAGAGGTTTCGAAAACTATGCATTTGAAGAAGAGATTAAAAAATAATTGTGAGAACTGCTGTTTGGTGGGGGAGTGTCTTTGCCTCCGAAGATTGAACAATTTTTCATTTCTTCCCCCTTTATTGAACAGTTTTCTCTATTTTTCCAGTATTTAGAATTTTTGTTTGTTGTTTATTTCATGTGGACATTTTAATATGAAGGAAAATAAGGCCACCGCTTTGGAGTGGGAGATTGTCCCACCCAAGCAGTGGCTTGAAAACCTTGAGAGGAGGACGATGGTACAACGAACCTATTCTAGGTCGCGTGACGCCATCGCCCCCTTCGACAAGAGTATCATTGATAAAGAGCTGGCAAAATGTTTGCCAGCAAAAAATTACTTTGTGTCCAGGGGTGTCAAGTATGCAACGTTGTGGTTGGTATTTGACACCCCTGAGATAGCTTGCACTGCGGCAATTCAACCCCTAGAAGGGGATGAGATTTTGTTCCTTCCCACATATTGTGGAAAGAAAATAACGCGGGGTTGGGTATGTTGACTGCCGCCCTGAATTCGGTCTGAATGGATAGAACAGACCATTCGTAGAGGTCTTAGCGGGAGCGGAACCAAGCTCCTCAGTGTCAGGGTGGAGTCAGCGACCGATTGGACAGTGTCAAAAGCAGTTATGACCCTTTGGACCCAGTCGGCCGGAGGCCTAGTATTCCCTGATTTCTTGGTAATGGCCGGGGCCAGGTATCCAGTGATTCTTGAGGGTCGACCCCCCCGCCCACCAAGTGTCACTTGTGCCTGGAACCAGGTCACATCGAAAAGAACTGCCCCCAGGGCCGAGGTAAGGCCCTGGCGCAGAGAAAAAAAAGAAAAAGTGCCCTCCGTCCCCATCCAATTGGAGGAGGAAACGGAGGAAGTAGTGGAGGCGGTTGCCTCCCAGAAAAGGAAAAGAAAGGTGAGTGACAATGGTTGCTCACCAAAAGACATACAGGTTGCGAGAGAGGAGGCAAACCACACGGATAAACCGATAGAGGCCCTGACTACCGCAAGCCCAAAGAAGAGAAACAAAAGAAGAAAAAGAAAAAATGGGATACGGTCGGCGGAGGTTGATGTGCCGCCGACAGATCCCAATGATCTGCAGGTGGGATGTGTGCCACCGGCAGAAAAGACTCCGTCAGTGGAAATTGTGCCACTGACAGAGAAGGCTGAGGCCCCTCCCCGCGAGGAAGAGGTAGAACCCGTAATTTTCTATCCCAAGGGAGGGGCTGTCGAGGGATTCTTGAACAGGCTTCTCGACCGACAACGTTACCACTCGGTCTGCATTGACTGTCCAAGTTGGCCTCCGCAGGTGGCTGCGGAGGTCATAACACAAAAAGAACTTTTTGAGGTCTTGGTGACCACTGGAAAAGAAGAATTTGCTTTTCTTCCGGACTCCGACCTGCCGATGCAGGCTTTCCTGCAGGCGGCAGGGAACTTATGCAGGGGCTCGGATGAGAAAGAGGAAGATTAAAAAAAATTTTGTAATTATTGTGATTTTTTTGTGTAAAATTGAATAAAAGAACAATGATTTCGAGAGGTTATCGGTCGGCGGGGGCCGGTTCCCCTCCCATTTTTGTTCATCATTATCATCCTCATCTCCTTAATGTTTTTGTTCAGCCCGCAGCTACTCATCTGTGTACGGCTTTCATGGCCAATTTTATGAATAAAAGTAGCTTGCTTACCAACCACATGGTTCAGGGTTCAGTCCCACTGCGTGGCACCTTGGTCAAGTGTCTTCTACTATAGCCTCGGGCTGACCAAAGCCTTGTGAATGGATTTGGTAGACGTATATATATGTATATATGTATGCATGTGTGTGTATATGTGTATCTGTCTTTGTCCCCGCAACATCGCTTGACAACAGATGCTGGTGTGTTTATGTCCCCGTAAATTAGCGGTTCGGCAAAAGATACCGATAGAATAAGTACTAGGCTTACAAAGGATAAGCCCTGGGGTTGATTTGCTCGACTAAAGGCGGTGCTCCAGCATGGCCACAGTCAAAGGACTGAAACAAGTAAAAGAGTAAAGAGTAAAATGTGCTTACACACACATACACAAGCGAACGTTCTCATTCTGAACGCTCGCCTAAGACTGAAACCGGAAACGGCGACATATTTAACACTTAAAACTTTACCGCCACCTCCAAACGACCTTGCTTATGTAAGCAAATATTTTTACCTCAAGTGCTTCCTCTCTGAAGATTTAGGCCAAATATTTTCTTAAAGAGGGCTTTCCCTGTTCCGCTTTTCTAAAACGTAGCAATTTAGGTCACCTTGTTTATAACACTTCGTATCTACTCAAGTGTTTCGTGTAACTGCTTAAGGGTGTGCGCAACGGTCACTCTCTTTCTACTCTTTTGCTTGTTTCAGTCATTTGACTGTGGCCATGTTGGAGCACCGCCTTTAGTCGAGCAAATCGACACCAGGACTTATTCTTTGGTGGGGGTACAAACACAGACGCAGAAACATCTACACACACACAACACACACACACACACACCACACACACACACACACACACACATATATATATATATATATATATATACATATATATAACATATACGACGGCTTCTTTCAGTTTCCGTCTACCAAATCCACTCAAAAGGCTTTGGTCGGCCCGAGGCTATAGTAGAAGACACTTGCCAAGATTGCCACGCAGTGGGACTGAACCCGGAACCATGTGGTGGTAAGCAAGCTACTTACCACTCAGCCACTCCTACGCCTCCTGCATTGAGGGTATTTGGGGCTGGACATTATATTCGCTAGCGGATATTGTGAAAGCACATGGCTCAATGGTTAGAGCGTTGGGCTAACAATCATGAGGTAGTGAGTTTGAGCAAATCGACTACAGGACTTATTCTTTGTAAGCCTAGTACATATTCTATCGGTTTCTTTTGCCGAACCGCTAAGTTACAGGGACATAAACACACCAGCATCGGTTGTCACTCGGGGAACAAACACAGACACACAAACACATACACACACACACACACCACACACACACACACACACACACACACACACACACACACACACACACACACACGACGGGCTTGTTTCAGTTTCCGTCTACTAAATCCACTCATAAGGCTTTGGTCGGCTCGAGGCTATAGTAGAAGACACTTGCCCAAGGTGTCACACAGTGGGACTGAACATGGAATCATGTGGTTGGTAAGCGAGCTACTTACCACACAGCCACTCCTGCACCTATGTATATATACGTATGTGTGTGTGTGCGCGCGCACATACACACTCACACACACATACACACACACATACGTATGTATATGGCGACGGCATGCTAATCATTTCGCTAGCTCACCGCCTTAATAATAATGTTGCTTTCAAATTTTGACACAAAGGCCATCGACCCCGAAAGGACAAAAGGTAAAATCGACCTCGCAACGTCTGAGATAAGAATTTCTACGCTTTTAATAATATTTCATACACGTTTTCTTCTCCAAATGTCAGTCAGCATCACGAGATGTTACCCTCAAAGACAGTATTTCCTGAGTAACCGGACATAACAATTTCTGTATATAAAATGCTGAAGAACGGCAAATTCTTGTCTGTCTGTCTGTCTGTCTGTCTGTCTGTCTGTCTGTCTGTCTGTCTGTCTGTCTATCTATCTATCTATCTATCTATCTATCTATCTATCTATCTATCTATCTATCTATCTATCTATATGGACGTCAGTCACATCGACTCCGTGTAAGTTTGCCTTTTTTGCGTTTAAAAGTTGTTATTGAAAAATATTTTGTATGTAAAAGTTGTGCAACAACTAATACATTCGGTTGTACAAAATGTTTGCCCGGGAAACCTGCCCTGTGTTGCGGTCTTCACGTTTTTGTGTATCTGTTTTCGGCTTTTTTAGCCATTTTTATTTTGAGGATGGCATCTTCAAGCCATGAACACGGTGTTGAAAGGAACGCCGGTCTCCTTGGCAACTCGTTTGACGTTGATTTCCCTACGCTGCCTTCACCACTGCTTCATGAAGGAGGGAAGAAGGGGAGAGGTAAGAGATGTAACACACAAGTAGGTGCAGCATGAACGCTAACGCCACCACCGCCACCGAAAACAAGTGCGATAAAGTCGCGAAGCCATCGACACAAGAAATTGAAAACACCAACACGACAGCTTCACAGTCAACTACCACAACGGACACCTCTGCCACCAACATCACCACCACAACCACCACCACCACCACCACCACCACCATAAAAACACACTAAAAAACTTGTTCACAACAATAGACACCAAAAACACAGAGTTGATGAAATACATCAACACAAACACAAATATTACAGAAAACGACATTAAAACGAACAACCATCCATACACAATACCACCAGAACACATAAAAATTTACCGCATTTCACCAACATTGCACCATACCCTAAAGTCCCTCTACCCCAATGCGGTCGGAGGATGTCACAAATATTTGTCAAAAAAAAAAAAAAAGAACCTCTATGACAATTTCCTTGATGAAAAATAAAAGGAGACAAAGCTTTCGAACGGTAAGTAACTCTCTGTTCCTTTCGTTTGTGTTTTAAAGCACATAACTCAATAGGATCATGGTCAAGATTGGTTGTGTGAATGCGCGTGGATTGGGATCCTCTTGGAAACAAGGGTACCACTTAAATGACATCAAGTCACATGACTTGGGAATCATAGCCATAAGTGAGACCAGACTCCATGAACCACGAGCCCTAAAGTTCATGTTTGGCGGACTGTTTAGCATTTATCTTCCTCCTTGTCTGCCGAGGATGGGCGGTAGTGGCACGGTGGTACTTTTTCGCAAGAGTCTGGATCTCGAAGTCAAGACAATATTCGTAGACCCGGAGGGTAGACTGGTTGACCTGGATGTCGACGGCAGCGATGGGTGCGCTTTTCGACTCCTAGCAGTCTATGCACCGCCTTTAACAGGTCGGCCGGATTTCTTTCGACGTCTAGAATTATTCTTGGGAACGTCTCGTCCTTTAATTTTAGTGGGGGATTGGAATGCTACCTTGGACACGTATCTAGACTACATGGGAAGAGACGAAAATAGACGGGATGTAAATGTAAATGTAAAAAAATATTTTTGTTGTTTTTGTAAAATCTCAGAAAATAATTAAAAATTCACATTTTTATCAAATTATTTTGTTATATTTGTCTATCTATCCAACTGTAAACATTTAAAATATTTCACTAACTTTTTGTTATAACTGCTCAGATGCTTTCAACTGTCT
Organism: Octopus sinensis; assembly: GCF_006345805.1. Taxonomy (NCBI): domain Eukaryota; kingdom Metazoa; phylum Mollusca; class Cephalopoda; order Octopoda; family Octopodidae; genus Octopus; species Octopus sinensis. The sequence goes on along the minus strand of NC_043016.1, from coordinate 16,483,799 downwards.
GACAGGTACCGACTCGACCATACAAATGCGTCAATGTGGACATGGAGCAACCGCATTGGGTCGTCGAGATCGTATCTAGATAGGATACTATGCAGGATAGCAGATAGGGATAGCTTAGGATGTCCACAATTCCACATAGTCAGCTACATAGATCACAAACTTATGACGTGTACGCTAGACTTAGATAAGGTACATAGGCAGGGTCCCGGTTACTGGAAACTGAACGCGTCTTTCCCGTCGAGACAGGTTTTCAGAAACCGAATTAGCACACTAGTAAAGAGGGCTTTGACGGGAGCCATCGTCAGCAACAAATAGTGGTTTGCCCTCAAGAGAGCAGTAAAAGCAGAAGCCATTAGGTATAGCAAGGCACTAGCCATAGATAGAAACAGAGTAGAGGGTGAGCTAATTAAGAAGAGGCAATAAGAAGCGGCATCATATCCGACGTTTTGGCGGCGAGGTTGGCCCTCGACCAACATTCAACGCCAAACACGAAGGGTGTGTTGTCAGGGCTAGGATGCGTGTTGGAGCCGCGCGAGAGGCCCGGATGGCGGAGGCGCAACAGGGCAACAAAGCCACCATTCGGTCTCTGGTAGATGAACAGGGGAGCGAATTGCTCGAGCCCAGCAAGATGTGCGAGGCGTTTTAGCGACATTTTGCCCAACTGTTCGAGACGAGTGGCGAGCGAGAACGCAGGTTGGACTGCAGTGACTACCTGCACAGCCTACCACCACTCTCGGTAAGAGAGGCGGAGTGTTGCGAAGGTGCCATCACGGCGGCGGAAGTGAGGGACGCGATGGCAGGATACTCGAGGGACAAATCGTCGGGTTTGGATGGTCTGCTCTACGAGCTTTACAATTGTATGCCAGACTTGTTTGGAGACGTCTTGGCAGCGGTATACTGCAACTGGCAGCAAAACGGGAGCATACCCGGTTTTGTGAGTCGAGGAGCCGTAACGCTGCTGAAGAAAGATCCAAACAAGGGGAACATTATAGATAACTTTAGACCTATCACTCTGCTCAATGCAGACCTGAAAATTTTGACCAAGGTGTTAGCCAAGAGGTTGGCGCTTGTCATCGAGAAACTGGTCGACAACGCACAAATGTGCGCCGTGCCGGGCCGGAGCATCCATGGCAACCTCCATCTGATGCACTACATCATAGACAGAGTAGTTAAGGAACCTGGCATGGGTGGGGCCCTGATCAACTTGGATCAATCGAAAGCCTTCGATAGGGTAGACCATCGATACTTGGCGGCTGTCCTTAAAGCGGCTGGTTTCGGTCTCGTCATCCGCGGTTGGATAGCTGCCTTGTACAGAGGCATCCGTTCGGTAATTCGCATGAATGGACATCTATCGAGACCTTTCGACATTGCACGTTCGGTCCGTCAGGGATGCCCCCTCTCGTAACTTCTGTACATGTTGACTCTCGAGTCACTACTGCGGAAGCTGGCGACTCTGAGGGGGATCCCGCGAGAACTGGGGTGCGGGACGAGCGTGTCCGCATACGCGGACGACGTCACCATCATAGTGTCTAGCCACGAGCACATCGAGCGGGTCGGCGAGACACTGAAAAACTACGAAGCGGTGACGGGAGCGAAAATCAACCGAGAAAAGTCGGTGGGCTTGCGGCTGGGCACCTGGAGAAGCAAGCCCATGCCGTCCACTATCGTCTCAGTAGTGGGACGCTGGACGGACGGGCCGGTCAATTTGTTCGGAGTCTGGTTCGGTCCAGACCTGCAAACGGAGAAGAACTGGGACGAGATAACGCGTAGGGTGGACACTCTCTGCAAGAAATGGGCCGAGAGGAAGCTATCCCTAAAAGGTCGTGCGGAGGTGGCGAACGCATGCATCGGGTCCGTCATCAATTACCGCCTGACGGTCGTGCCTTGTCCCGACCCCACCGTCACCAAACTGGAGCGCATTCTCTTCCGCTTCTTGTGGAAAGGAAACGTTCCGATGGTCAGGCGATTCTTTTGCTGTCAACACCCGTTGAAAGGAGGGCTGGGCATGCTGTGGGCATGATGATGCGCAGAATCGCGCTGAGACTGCGACATCTCCGGCTCTATGTAGACGACGGTGAACAGGTGTGGTCACCGTTTGTGCGGCGCGCTTTCCCGCAACTCGTGTCCATGACCGAGCTGCAATCGTGGATCAAAATGAGGCCGAGGAAGGCGAATGGCACCGCGAGTGTCGCGTTGCTCTCCAGCAATTTTGCCGTCCTGGGTCGAACTTGAGCGACTGCATCACCACGAAAGCATTTTATAGGGGATAACGATCTCGGGGCATACCTGGGCGTCGACGAAGAATACCTGACCCGCCTGTTCAAAACAACTTTCGGGCCGGGACGTATGGACAATTTCCAGAGATCCCTGGCCTGGCAGTGCTATCGAGAAGCGCTATAGACATTGTTCGAGAAACACGGGGCCGACCTGCCCGAGATGCGGTCAGAGCGACGAAACCGTTCTGCACGCACTCGTGCAGTGTCCAGCAATTTCCGACCTGTGGGCTTATGTCGAACGACTGCTGTCACGTGTGGAACGAGTCGGTTTATCAGCTGAGTCTATCGTCAATATTGTCACACCTCCTTCCTTCAAACAGGAAGGAAGAGCTATTTTCATAATACTTGTGGCTATGGCGAAAGAATGTATCTTGTAGACGCGCCTGAAAGGATTGGAGACAAACACTTTCCTCTCTGGTCAATCTCTCATCAACTTTTTCAAGTATCACTTGAAGAGGAAAGTGAGAGTAGAGAGGCAAGTTTTGTCTAGCGACTGTTTAAAAAAAAGATGGGTAAATATAGCAAGGATGGCACCTATGAATGATGAAGCCACCTTGAGCATGATCCTATGAACCGTAAAAATTTAAAAGAGAGTTACTTATTTGTAAATAAATTTGTTAATATGTGACGTAATTGCCCGAGGTTACTGTGGTCTTTTCGTAGGTTTTTCTTTCCACAGATAAACCTCCCCATTTCTTGGGAACTTTTTGTACTATTTCCACATTTTTTTGCATACATCCCCAACGATTTCGATCCCTTTTGATCGTTGTACCTATTTTTTCCCTTTGTTTTCGCCCCCCTCGAAAAGAAAAAAACTCTACATTGAAATTGTCCCCTCTGTGACTAGACCTGTGTGGCCAATAAATCTATCTATCTATCTATCTATCTATCTATCTATCTATCTATCTATCTATCTATCTATCTATCTATCTATCTATCTATCTATCTATCTATCTATCTATCTATTTATCTATCTATCTATCTATCTATCTATCTATCTATCTATCTATCTATCTATCTATCTATCTATCTATCTATCTATCTATCTATCGTGGACATGGAGCAACCGCAGTGGGTCGTCGAGATCGTATCTAGATAGGATACTGTGTAGGACAGTAGACAGGGATAACTTAGGATGTCCACAATTCCACACAGTCAGCTACACGGATCACAAGTTTGTGACGTATACGCTAGACTTAGATAAGGCACATAGACAGGGTCCTGGTTACTGGAAACTGAACGCATCTTTCCCGTCCAGACAGGTTTTCAGAGACGTAATCAACACGTTAGTAAAAAGGGCTTTAACGGGAGCCATTGTCAACAACAAATGGTGGTTCGCCCTCAAGAGAGCAGTAAAAGCGGAAGCAATTAGATATAGCAAGGCACTAGCCGAAGATAGAAATAGAGTGGAGGGTGAGTTAGTTAAGAAGTTAGAAGAGGCAATAAGAAGCGGCATCACATCCGACGTTTTAGCGGCGAGGTTGGCCCTTGACCAACCACTTCAACGCCAAACACGAAGGGTGTGCTGTCAGGGCTAGGATGCGTGCTCTAAGGATGGAAGGTGTTGGAGCCGCGAGGGAGGCCCGGGTGGCGGAGGCGCGCAGGGGGCAACAAATCCACCATTCGGTCT
>NC_043016.1:16465326-16479793 GCF_006345805.1 Octopus sinensis | reverse complement strand
ATGTTGTGGTGTGTTGGGTGCGTGTGCTAGTGTTCCATTCCAGTTTCCTATTGAGGTTAGTTTATCTTCTATTATGTGTGTAGCTTCTGTAATTTGTCTAACATTGCGTCTGTTCTGTGTGGACAAAATTTTAACTTCTATTTTGTTGAGTGAGCCCTGTGTTCCTGCTCGGCGTGTTGGTACAGAAGCGATGAGCTCGTCTCTTCCTTAAGTTCCCTCCAATGCTCATTTATCCACTCTCCTATGCTCCGTGCCGTTTCCCTAATGTACGTCGTTGTCTTGTTACTGCATCGTCCCTCTATACATCTTATACTATAGACTACATTTCTGGCTTTACAGTTTGTTTGTGGGCTAAATCTACACACAGTACAGTTCCTATCAGTACAGGGGGGTTCTACTAAAAGGGTAGGTTCTACCGATTAGGGATTTGATAGGGTTGCCTGGCCTTTCAAAAACCTTAATATATAGCTTAAGTTTGTCTAGGGCCCTTCTAAAGTGGTACGTCACTTCGCCTCAAGGGGTGGTGGCAACGAACATGACACTCTGGTATTTGTGGCTATCACACCAAGAGTTGGCCTTCCCTATTTTCTTCTTAGTCCTTTCAATGGTGTTCCATGACTTGCACTATAGAGTGAGCAAATCCCATTCCTATCGTTACGTATTACTTGGCTCGAGTAATTCGCACCCCCGTTCACCTACAAGAGGCCGAATGGTGGCTTTGTTGCCCTGTTGCGCCTCCGCCACCCGGTCATCTCGCGCGGCTCCAACACCTTCGTTCCTTAGAGCACGCATCCTAGCTCTGACAACACTCTTCGTGTTTGGCGTTGAAGTGTTGGTCGAGGGCAAACCTCGCCGCCAAAACGTCGGATGCGATGCCGCTTCTAATCGCCTCTTCTAGCTTCTTAACTAGCTCACCCTCTACTCTGTTTCTATCTATGGCTAGTACCTTGCTATACCTAATTGCTTCTGCTTTTATTGCTCTCTTGAGGGTAAACCACCATTTGTTGTTGATGATGGCTCCCGTCAAAGAACCCTCTTTACTTGCGTGCTAATCCGGTCTCTGAAAACTTGTCTCGATGGGAAAGACGCGTTTAGTTTCAAGTAACCGGGACCCTGCCTATGTGTCTTACCTAAGTCTAGCATACACGTCACAAGTTTGTGATCCGTGTAGCTGACTGTGGAATTGTGGATAACCTACGCTATCTCTATCAACTGTCCCGCACACTATCCTATCTAGATACGATCTCGACGACCCGATACGGTTGCTCCATGTCTACGTTGGCGCATTCGGGTGGTCGAGTCGGTACCTGTTAGACAGTTGAAAGCGTCTGAGCAGGTCTCTGAGGCATTTGCATCCCCATCTATTCCTATCTCTGTCCGCGTAGTCTACATGTGTGTCCAAGATAGCATTCCAATCCCCCACTAAAAGTAAAGGACGAGACGTTCCAAAGAATATTTCTAGACATCGAAAGATATTCAGCCGATCTGTTAAAGGCGGTGCGTAGACTGATACGTGTCGAAAAGCGCACCCTTGCTACCGTCGACATCTAAGACGACCAGTCTACCCCCCCCCCGGCTCTACGAATATTGTCTTTACTTCGAGATCTAGACCCTTGCGAAAAAGTACCGCCGTGCCACTACCACCCATTCTCGGCAGACAGGGAGAAAAATAAATGTTAAACTGTCCGCCAAACATGGACTTTAGAGCTCGTGGATTATGGAGTCTGGTCTCACTTATGGCTATGATTTCTAACTTGTGTGACTTGATGTCATTTAAGAGGTACCCTTGTTTCCAAGGGGATCCCCAAGCCACGCGCATCCACACAAACAATATTGATCATAATCCTAATGAATTAAAATATAAACGAAAGGAACAGAGGATTACTTACTGCTCGAAAGTGTTGCTTCTCCTCCTGGCTGTGTCGTCGTCGACGAGATACAATAGAGGTTCTTTGTAAGGTATTTTTGGCATTTAGCAACCGCACTGGGGAATGCCTTAGGGTGTGTGTAGACTTCGTGAGATATGTAGTATTTGGATGTGCTCCAGATAGATAGATAGATGGATATAGAATAGATAAATGGATATAGATGTAAATTAGCTGCGAACTTTATGATTTGTATTAGCAAAGTTTTCCGTATATATATATATATATATATATATATATATATATATATAAAGTTAATCCAAACATGAAAACATAAAAAGAAAACTAAACAACGGGAGGACGTGGAACAAGTATAGTGTTATTGGACGATCAGGAAAGGAAAGAAAGCAGGAGGACTTAACGTTTCGAGTGGAGCTCTTCAGCAGAAATATAGAAAAAGGAAAGATCCAAAGAAGGGAAGCCGGAGGAAATATATATATATGTGTGTTAGTGTGTGTGTGTGTGTGTGTGTGGAGGCGCATGGCTTAGTGGTTAGGGTGTCAGCATCGTGATCGTAAGTTTGTGGTTTCGATTCCTGCACCGGGCGATGCGTTGTGTTCTTGAGCAAAACACTTCATTTCACGTTGCTCCAGTCCACTCAGCTGGCAAAAATGAGGTACGCTGCGATGGACTGGCGTCCCGTCCAGCTGGGGATCACGTACTGGAAACCGGGAACCCGGGTGCATGAGACCTGGGCTAGGCTTGAAAAGGGCGACGTTGATTGATTGTTATATATATTTATAATATATATATATATATATATATATATAATATATATATATATATATATAATATATATATATATATATATATATGTATAAATACAAATATATATATATATATGCATATATTTATATATATATGCGCAATCAATATATACACCCACACATATATACATCTAACTACATATATATATATAATATATATATTATATATACACACATATCTATCTATCTATCTTATCTATCTATCTATCTATCTATCTATCTATCTATCTATCTATCTATCTATCTATCTGTCTATCTATCTGTCTATCTATTATTATCTATCTATGTATACATGTATATATGTAGGTATATATATATATATATATATAAATAGATATATATATATATATATTATATATATATATATATATATATATATATATCATATAATTAAGGGCTAAAGAATATATATATATATATATATATATATCTGTAAATATAATATGTGACAATTATTCGGTAGCCATGATAAAACTCCGAGTTTCAGATGCCGAGGTGGAAATCCACGCCTGCTACATCTTCAGTTATCGGGCCATCGAAAAAAATGCTATGAAAATGACCGTTAAACAAAGGGAAATTACTGTGTGATTGACCGTTATTAAGTCAAAAGAGCTATTTGAATGACCGCTAAATGAGGGAAGTGGGTTAAAAGTAAGGGTGGAAAAATGTTCATAGTATTCGCATAAGCGCGCATGTTCATACCTACACATGCACGCCCACACACCCACGTACCTGCGCCTAAAAGTATACATACATCTAAGGGAGTGTACAAAGAGTAAACCGTGTCTATATACACGCATATCCGTATGCACTCACACACACACCCCTATATACGCACATACCCGCACTTGTCTATATACGCACATATGTGAGCGCGTGTGTGTATGCGTGCGCGTGTGCGGATATGTGCGTATATAAATGTGTGCGTGTGTGCGTGCATGCGAGTATGTGGTATATAGACATGTTTTACTCAGTGTTTTTACACATTTTCCTGTATTTTTGCCTTTAACCCTGATTTTTCTTATGTATAGACGTACGTATGATCTTTTTTGTGCGTGCGTATGTGTGTGCGTATATAGGCGTGTGGTAAGTAGCTTGCTTACGAACCACATGGTTCTGGGTTCAGTCCCACTGCGTGGCACCTTGGGCATGTGTCATCTACTATAGCCTCGGGCCGACCAAAGCCTTGTGAGTGGATTTGGTAGACGGAAACTGAAAGAAGCCCGTCGTATATATGATATAATATATATATATATATATAATATATATATATATATATATATATAATGTGGTGTGTGTGTGTGTGTGTGTGTATATGTTTATGGCGTCTGTGTTTGTTCCCCCAACATCGCTTGACAACCGATGCTGGTTTGTTTACGTCCCCGTAAGTACTAGGCTTACAAAGAATAAGTCATGGGGTCAATTTGCTCGAATAAAGGCGGTGCTCCAGCATGGCCACTGTCAAATGACTGAAACAATTAAAAGAGTAAAATAGTAAGAGTACAAAGAGTATTTATGTGTATGTGTGTGTGTGTGTTTTATCTAAGTTTTATATATGTATATATATGTGTGTGTTTATTATAATTCATCATCTTATAACCTCTATTTTTTTTCTTTTTCTAGGCAATCGCTGACACTGGTAAGTACTTTTAATATAAAAAAAAACCTTAATAATTTAATTAAAAATTTATTTAATACAATAATTAATACTCTCAGCTTGTAAGTGTTCATACTTAATTATGGTTATTTTGTAATTAATTAAATAACTCTGAAAACCTGTTTCTTTTTTTAAATATCTTGTTTCAGTTATTTGACTGCAGCCAACTGGAGCACCAACTTGAAGGATTTTTATTCGAATGTATCAATCCCCGTATACTTATTCTATCGGTCTCTTTTTGGCCGACGTAAGCACAGTACCACTGGTTATCAAGCAATGGTGGTGGCGGTGGTTGTGGGGGATCGACCACAGACACAAGTACACACACACAGACACCCACCCCCCACACAACGGGCTTCTTTCAGTTTCCTCCCACTAAATCCACTCACAAAGCTAAACAGTGAATGTATAAATGATATGTTCAAATATGCTTGTGGCTGATTCGAACTCGGAATGTTTTGTCACGAAGAAAATTTTTCTCTTTTGACAATGGTATGAATACACCTTAATCAGTTCGCCTCGCCCTTTTCCAGACTGTGAGATGCAACATTTCGGAGTACTTATCTCCTCTTCAGTTACAGACACTGGACAGACCGCGTAATGTTATCAACCATCGTACGATAACAGAAATACGACGTCGCCCATGCTTACCAGCCTCACCTCTCCATGCCACCGATTTATCCAAGGGAAATGTAAAACTCGATATAATATAACCCTAATATATGTATTGGGTTGTCCGGAAAGTTCGTGGAATCCATAAAATAGGATTTTACTACACCTCCATTTAGAGCACAGTTTAAGCTATCTTTTCGTGGAATAAGGTTTATGTTCCTATAACCTGTGTTAATTCTGTAACCCTTTAAAATGGAAAATAAGAAAGTTCATTTTCGGCACTTGATGCTTTGGGAACCAGACAAAAATTGCTGCAGCTCGGCTGGGAGGTGTTACCCCACCCTCCATATTCACCAGATATTGCTCCTTCGGATTTCCACTTATTCAGGTCTCTGTAGAATAGTCTTAATGGTAAAAATTTCAATTCCTTGGATGACGTAAAACAATACCTTGAGGAATTATTTGCTATGACACCACCTCAATTCTGGGAAGAGGGTATTTTCAAGTTAAAGGAAAGATGGAGGCACATTGTGCAACAAAATGGTTCATATTTGGTTGCTTAAAAATGTAACGGCAAGTATTTATTGACCTTTTTCTTTCCTTTAAAAATCGGCACAAACTTTCCGGACAACCCAATATATATATAAAGGGTGAAGAAACCCTTCGGTCATGAATGACCATGGGGTTGTACTTAGAAAGGTTTCCCTCCGAGGCACAAGTCCGGGCAAGGTTGTTTATGGAAGACCAGCATTCGCTCATACATACCAGCCTCTCCTCTCCTTGGCACGTAGTAACTTTTTTCTGTAGCTGAGTAAACTGGAGCAATAAAGTGAAATAAAATGTATTGCTCAAGAGCACAACACACAGCCCGACCCGGGAATCGAACTCACTACCTCATGAGCGTCAGCCAGACGCTCTAACCACTGAGCCATGCGACTTTACTATAACTACCGTAAATCCTCGAGTATAATCCGCACTTTTTCCCCAAAATTTAAAGGTCAAAACCCTAAGTGTGTACTATATACAAGGTTAAAAATGAAAAATATTTTCTAAGCAATGTCCGAGTCTTTATTTGCTATCTGGCAATGTTTATTCAGACACATTTTGTGATGCAGGGCACGAAAATACCTTTAGCTAAGCCTGAAAGCAATGAAGTCATAAAAGAATCGTCCATAACTTGCAGTAAGCAACATTTATTAAAATGAAAGTATTCAGAACACAGAATAACATGTAAAAAAACAATTTGCAAACATATTTACATTCCCATATAACAGTTAAGAACATCACTATTATTGTATTACGCATGCGCGGAAGTGTTTGTTCGACTTGATGCTGCTGGCTTAATTACGCACAACTCAAGTTAGAGAAGGGGTGCGTATTATACACAAGGTTTAGGTTTTTCAGAAGTTCAGCGCCCTAAAAGTCCCCTGCATATTATACTCAAGGGCGGACTATACTTGAAGATTTACGTAAATCCTCGAATATAATCCGCATTTCCCCCACAAAAATTTAAAGGTCAAAATCCCTAGTGCGTATTATATACGAGGTTAAAAATGAAAATTATTTTCTAAGTAATGTCCGAGTCTCTATTTGCTGTCTGGCAATGTTTATTCAAACGCATTTTGTGATGTCGGGCGTGAAAATATCTTAAGCTAAGCCTGAAAGCAATGAAGTCATAAAAGAATCATCTATAACTTACAGTAAGCAACATTTATTAAACGTTATTACTGTTATTTCTTTATTTTCTGCAAACAAAATGTACAAAAAAGCTACACGTTTGTATTATGTTATATATACAAAGATTAATAAAGGACGTTACAGTATACATTTTTACAAACCAAGGACGTTATATAGACCTCCTTGACTCAAGGTAGAGAAGGGGTACGTATTATACACAAGGTTTTGGTTTTTCAGAGTTGCAGCCCACTAACAATCCCCTGCGTATTATACTCAAGGGCGGACTATACTCTAGGATTTACGGTAGACATTTTAAGCCATGGATCAATTGCCTAGTATTTAAAGCAGAAACCACCATATTGCACTGTCTGAAGCCATCTTTCTACCAGTTCTTTGACCCTTTGCTGTTGCCAGTTCTTGACTTTTGAGGTTAAGAACTTCTACACTAAAACTTCTCACGTCCTTCTGGTTGATAAAGTGTTGCAAATAGATGAAGTGAGGCATAGATCAAAAGGCCATTATGTTTCACTGGCTGAAGCCATCTTTCTTTGATCCTACGCTATCACTTCTTGTGTTTTAAGGCGAAGAATGCCCTACATAAAACCTCCACCTCTTCTTGGTTGATAAAGTGTCACAAACAGATGAAGTGAGCCATGGACCAAAAGGCCATTGTGTTACACTGTCCGAAGCCATCTTTCTTTGATCCCACGCTATCCCTTCTTGTGTTTTAAGGCGAAGAATGCCCTACCTAAAACCTCTACCTCTTCTTGGTTGATAAAGTGTCGCGAACAGATGAAGTGAGCCATGGATCAGAAGGTCATCTTGTTGCACTGTCCGAAACCACCTTTTTTCTAGTTCTTTGATCCTACACTGATACTAGTTCTCGTTTTTTGAGGTGAAGAATCCTTCACTAAAACTTCCATCACTTTTTGGTTGATTAAGTGTCGCGAACAGATGAAGTGAGCCATGGACCAAAAGGCCTTTGTGTTGCACAATCTGAAGCCATCTTCCTGCCATTTCTTTGATCCCATGCTAATACCAGTTCTTTTCTTTGGAGGTCAAGAACCCCGTGGCTAAATCTCACATCTTGTCTTGGTTTATAAAGTGTTGCTAACAGATGAAGTAAGCCATCGATCAACAGACCATATGTTGCGCTGTCTGAACTCACCTTCCTGTCAGATATTTTATCTGAACGCTGAGATCTGTTCTCGTCTTTTGAGGCAAAGAATTCTTTCACTAAAACTTCCACCCCGCTCTCGGTCGATTGAGCATTGTGAATACAGGATTGAGTCATGGATCAACAGCCTAGAGTTCAAAGTAGAGGGCATCGCGTTGCGCCGTCTAAAGCCACCTTCCTACCTGTTCCTTGATCCCACGCTGACCTCACACGCGTTCTATGTAGCAAAAACTCCTTCACTGAAGCGTCCATGTCCTCTTGGTTGATGAAGTGTTGCAAGCGCAAGAAGTAAGCTATGGACAGAACAAATAATAATCCAAGAGAACTAGAACTTGACTATATGCTGGACTTGGCATTAGCTTTATTCCTTCAAACTCCTGGAGATTATTCCGAGTCATTCGAGCGATAGGAAGTCTTGCGTAGTCTTGCTGCGGGAGCGATCGCTCTGTGTTAACCAATTCCGGCTATTTTTGCCGCAGAATTGCTTAAATCCGCTCCAGCCGTTCGGAATATATCAGGTCATCCCATAAGTTCTTTCCGAATTTTGAATAAAGAAAACAAGTGATCAAATTACTGAGATGTACTTGCATAGCAAGTGATTTGATCTGAGATCGTGTGCTGAAACGAAAACAATTGCAGCGTAGAAGGTGTTTGTAAGCCATTTAAGAAACACACAGAAGCCGTTCGATTCCCTTCAACATTTAAGTTTATTTTGTCAAAACTTTTTCGTCGCTCTAAGACCGCGACCTGTTCACTGACAAAAATCCGTGCTACATCTCGTTATATTTAATAGAAATTTAATCATCAATGTACTTTCCCTGATTATCTATGACGTCCTTCCATCTATTTACAAGCTTTTTAATCCCATCAATGTAAAACTCTTTTGGAAAATGTGTGCCTCATTAATTGTCCGGAAGCAACCGCAAATCCCGAGTTGACAACCGATGCTGGCGTGTTTATGTCGCCGTAACATGGAAATGGATGCGTGGCGTTCAATCAAATAATAACATAAATAATATATATATGTATAGTCATATATACATACATATATGTACATACGACACACACACACACACACACACACACACATATATATATATATCTCACGTGATCACGTGACCGACACATCGCTGGTCACAATGCGTTCGCATTGTTTTAGCCTTCGAATGACGCCACCCGCTGGCTAAGCGAGCAGGCCAACAGAAGAAAGAGTGGTGAAAGAGTACAGCAGGGATCACCATCCCCTGCCGGAGCCTCGTGGAGCTTTTAGGTTTTCGCTCAATAAACACTCACAACGCCCGCTGCCCTAACCACTAGGCCATTGCGCCTCCACACACACACACACACACATATATATATATATATATATATATATAATAATAAATATAGATATATAATAATAATAAAATAAATAATATATATATATATATATATATATATATATAATATAATATATATATATATATATATAATATATATATAATATATATATATATATATATAACAATGATAAATCTCAGAGCGAGTTATAAACAGTAGCAGCAATACATCGTGACGTATATTTGCCATTTGAATATGGCTAACCCCTAAGGGTAGATGCTACTGTAGTTGTAGCCCCAGGAGGACACCTCTTCCAGCTGTCTATAGACACACTTTCTGTGCCCTATCAGTATTTGCAAAGGGAAGCCATCCTTCCCGTCTTCAACTTATGATACACACGGACTCGAGTTTCAGGGTATTGACCCGTCATCAGCGTGTGACAATCACAGTTGTCAATGAGAAGTAGGTTCCCTTCACAAATACATATACTTGCATGTTGATAGGGCACCGAAAGTGTGTCTATAGCCAGCTGGAGGAGGTGTCCTCCTGGGGCTACAAACTACAGTAGCATCCACCCTTAGGGGTTAGCCATATTCAAATGGTAAATATACGTCACGATATATATATATAATGGTACAGGACATCACAAAACGTAAACATGAAGAAAACATGAAATACGAAATACGAAACACAACATGAAATACGAAGACAAACTTTATTTGCGAAGCACAAGCGAAACAAATAGAAGACAAAACAAGTAACATAAAGAACGACCCTTCCTCAGTTGTCGGCTGTTTATCTACTCCACATTTCGAGAAAACAGTTGGGATTTTGCGGTGGGCCAAATTTAGTAATAAAAACAGGACAGTGAAACAAATAGTGTGGGCTGCTAAGATTCGTATTTCGTGTTGTTTTTCGTATTTTATGTTGTTTACGTTTTCTGACGTCCTGTACCTATATATGCAGATGTATGTATGTATGTATGTAGTATGTAGTATGTATGTATGTATTATGTATGTATGTAGGTATGTATGTATGTATGTGTATGTATGTATATATAGAATGGTTGTATACTGTCAATCTAACAAGAACGTGACAGGGGGGGGGGTACACCACCGCTGTATAGCCCTAGGAAGCATCGAACGCCTCCTGATAGCTTTGACACATTTTTTCCCTGTGTCCTTATATACATATACGAAAGGGAGAACAAACACCCCCGGCTGCCGGAACTGCATATATGTATATAAGGATACAGGGAAAAATGTGTCAAAGCTATCAGGAGGCGTTCGATGCTTCCTAGGGCTATACAGCGGTGGTGTACCCCCTACTGTCACGTTCTTGTTAGATTGACAGTATACAACCATTCTATCGCCCCACCACCGTACATGTCTTTACGAGAGATTTAGAAATTCAATATTTCTTATATATATATATATATATATATATATTTGTAGGCGTAGGAGTAGCTGTGTGGTAAGTAGCTTGCTTACCAACCACATGGTTCTGGGTTCAGTCACACTGCGTGGCACCTTGGGCAAGTTTCTTCTACTAAAGCCTCCGGCCGACCAAAGCCTTGTGAGTGGATTTGGTAGACGGAAACTGAAAGAAGCCCGTCATGTATATGTATGTGTGTGTGTGTGTATATGTTTGTGTGTCTGTGTTTGTGTCCCCCCCAATCGCTTGACAAGCGATGCTGGTGTGTTTACGTCCCCGTAACATAGCGATTTGGCAAAAGAGACCGATAGAATAAGAGCTAGGCTTTCAAAGAACAAATCCTGGGGTCGATTTGCTCGACGAAAAGCGGTGTTCCAGCATGGCCGCAGTAAAAATGACTGAAACAAGCAAAAGAGTAAAAGAGTAATATATATAAACACACACACACACACACACACACATATATATATATATATATACATATATATGTTCGTATGTACATAATGTATGTATATATGCATACATTTGTATTATCATATGACTGAACGCCACGCATCCATTTCCAAGTAATTTTATGTACTGCTTTCTCTCTCTCTTTCTCCCCTTTCGTTTTCTCTTCCTTTCTCTAATCCCCTTCGCGTTTTCTATCTGTCCTTCTCTCTCTCTCTCTTCCTCCTTTACTCTCTCGTTGCTCACATGTGACCATTGTCCATGTTTCTTTTCTTCTGGTCTGTTGCACAGACCAGACGTATTCTTGTCTGCCTCCTCTCCCATCTTTTTTCCCGTCAAAGAATGGTATATAATCTTGTAAAATACGAAGAATGGTATATAATCTTGTAAAATACGAAATATCTTAACAAATATATTCTTGTGTAAATAAAAATATAGAATAAGTAGTATATATATATATATATATATATATATATATATATATATATATATATATTGTATGTATGTCAGTGGTGCATTGTATGTATATATGCCTATATTATTTATATATATACATGTACATACATACATGCATACATAGAAACACACACATTTAACTATATATATAATATAACTATATTTAGGGGCTCTGGAATGCCAGCGCCAACGCTAGAATTAGGTGTCAAATATCTAATATGTATACGTATGCTTTAATATTTGCACTTTATCTTTACAGATTATTATTGTGGTGGGAAGCCTGCGGACATCGTTTTCTTGTTGGATGCTTCGGCAAGTATCTGGGGCCCTGATTTCAAGAAACAAACAAAATTTGTCGAAGATGTCGTCTCGATGTTCCAGATAAGTCCTGACATGACGCAAGTCGGCGTTCTGACTTATTCGCACGACGTTAATCTAGAATTTCCGCTGAATAGACACAAAACGAAACAGGGTTTAGTGCGAGCGATACAGCGAATTCCACACAGGCCTGGTTTCGCTACGAACACAGCTCTTGGCATTAAATACATGCGGAACAACATGTTTACAAAGAAACAAGGAGCTCGCGAAAATGTTGTTCGGGTCGCCATTGTTATGACAGATGGCAAGTCAAGTAATATTTTGTTAACATTGTGGCAGGCCAGCAGGGCGCGGCGTTCGGCTCATATTAATATATTTTCGATAGGAATCGGTGATGGGATTCACAAACGAGAGTTACAAGGAATCGCAGGCAATAGACACCATGCTTTTACGGTCGACAATTACGCCGCGCTGGGTTCGATCCGAGAGATCCTTGCAATTGAAACATGTAGAGGTAAGAATCAATTTCTGATTTGGTTTGGTATTCGTTCGATTTTCATGACTACGGAGCCTTGTAAGAAGTTTTGCTTCCCAACCACATGGTTCCAGGTTCAGTCCCACTGCGTGACACTTTAGGCAAGTGTCTTTTACTATAGCCTCGGGCCGACCAAAGCCTTGTGAGTGGATTTGGTAGACAGAAACTGAAAGAAGCCCGTCGTATATGTATATATAAATGGAGTTAAATGCAGGTGTTATTCAAATTCTTTTACTTCCGACACATGTTTCGAAGACAACATTGGTATTACTCCAAAATGAATAAAATGGTGTAAAACAATATAATCTTCTCTTCAGGGAAATAAAGAAATAAAACAAACTCGTCCATAAGACATTTTAACAGAATATGATGGATGTGTATAATGATCAACGTAACGCTATTAAATTTTATTAAAAACCGTAAGAGGATATAATATCAAAGGTAGCCTATTGAAAGAGGAAGAGTAAAGGAAAGAAGAAAAGCAGAACCGAAATAAATGAGAAATATAGAACGATATGTGAATTAAACAAAAGCCTTAAGGCTTGGAAATAGATCTGTGTAATGGAAGTGAAATGTAAGAAGAAAATCAATGTTCAAATTATATTTCTCGCGTTAGACGCTGTGCAAATGCAATAATAATAATAATAATAATAATAATAATAATAATGATTTGAAAAGCTGAACGCGAAACCGGTCATTTCTTCAAAAAACTATGTCATTGTATGAAAAAAATTTCTAACATTCTTCTGACATAATGACTCAAATATATATTTTTAAACCTTTTAAAACAAGCCTTCTGTAGTTTTTTCACTTTTTACTATTTTCTCTCTCTCTCTCTCTCTCTCCTCTCTCTCTCTCCTCTCTCTCTCTCTCTCTATATATATATAATATATATATATATATATATATATATATATATATATATATATTATATATATATATATATATGTATATATATATATATATATATATATATATATATATATATATATATCTATATATATATATAATATTTATATATATATATATATCATTATATTTATATATATATATATCATTATATATAATTAAACATTAATTTTCCTTTTATATTTAACATTCACTAAAAAAAAATATATATTTTCCTAGTTTATAAAGTTTTATTTCATATACATATAGTTATATATTTCTCATTTATTTGACTTTTCCTTTAATTTATCCCTCCTCTTTCTATATGTTACTTCTGACATTTTATCATATAACGTTTTTCAAACAATATTAATAGCGTTCAGTTAATCACTATACATACATATCCACCATTTTCTGTTAAAATGTATTATTGACGAATTTCATTTCATCACTTCCTTGAAGAGAAGATTACATTGTTTTACACCATTTTATTCCTTTGGAATAATATCAGTGATATATTCGAAACATGTGTCAGAAGTAAAAGTATTTGAATTACACCTGTGTTAAACTCCATGTATTTATTTATATATTATATAAAAAATTTCACGTAAACCCGAAGTTTCTACCTTTAAAACAAAGAGTTACAACCTCTTTACTTGTGTGATTTATGCTACCCTGGAAACTATTTATCTTTTTCCCCTGTTAATTGTTAACAAGGGAAAAATACACAGATCTATATATATAATATATATATATATATATATATAGATATATATATATATATATATATTATATATATATAATTTTTTAAGATGAGATAAAAACAAACTAAGGCTATGAAGATTTCAGAACATTTATAAATAGAAGGTCTTACAGCTTTTTCTGGGATATTTTATATATCCCTTCATCGGGGACGGTGTGAGAAAATGATTAAGCAATAGTTATTCTAGAGAAGATATGAAATAGAGAGTGGAGTGGAGTGATGAAAATAGACGTGAGATATGCAGGGATATTGCATTTGTAGATCCATTATTTAGGCAAAATGGTATAATATAAGATTCCAATACCTTGTGAGTAAAATCTATTAAATACTATTGGAAGTTACAAGGTACTAGAATCTTATATGTATACCATTCTGCCTAAATAATGAATCTACAAATGCAATATCCTTGCATATCTCACATTTATTTTCATTCCTCCTCTTCACTCTATATTTCGTATCTTATCTAAATTAACTATTGCTTAACCATT
>NC_043016.1:16450326-16460326 GCF_006345805.1 Octopus sinensis | reverse complement strand
TCACCGCTTCGTAGTCTTTCAGTGTCTCGCCGACCAGCTCGATGTGCTAGTAGCTAGACACTGAGACGGTGACGTCATCTGCGTATGCAGACACGCTCCTCCCGCATTCCAATACTCGCAGGATGCCCCTCAGAGTCGCCAGCTTCCGCAGTAGTGGCTCGAGAGTCAATACGTAGAGAAGCGACGATAGGGGGCATCCCTGACGGACCGAACGTGCAATGTCGAAAGGTCTCGATAGATGTCCGTTTACGCGAATTACCGAACGGATACCTCTGTACAAAGCAGCTATCCTACCGTGGAAGACGGGACCGAAACCAGCCGCTTTGAGGACAGCCTCCAAGTATCTAAGGTCTACCCTATCGAAAGCTTTCGATTGATCCAAATTGATCAGGATCCCACCCAAGCCAGGTCCCTTAACTACCCTGTCTATGATGTAGCGCATCACATGGAGGTTGTCATGGATGCTCCGGTACTGAAGTTCACCCTACGTTCTTGCCCGCCGCTCGTCCAGAACAGTCGGGCAAAATGCTGTTGAAAGGTCTCACTCATTTTACTTGGCTCGAGTAATTCGCGCCCCTGTTCATCTACCAGAGACCGAATGGTGGCTTTGTTGCCCTATTGCGCCTCTGCCACCCGGGCCTCTCGCGCGGCTTCAACACCTTCGCTCCTTAGAGCACGCATCCTAACTCTGACAACACACCCTTCGTGTTTGGCGTTGAAGTGTTGGTCGAAGGCCAACTTTGCCGCCAAAACGTCGGATGCAATGCCGCTTCTAATTGCCTCTTCTAGCTTCTTAACGAGCTCACCCTCTACAGATAGACAGATAGAATAGATAGATAGATAGATAGATAGATAGATAGATAGATAGATAGATAGATAGATAGATAGATAGGTAGGTAGGTAGGTAGGTAGGTAGGTAGGTAGATAGATAGATAGATAGATAGATAGATAGATAGATAGATAGATAGATAGATAGATAAACAGACAGATAGATAGATAGACAGACAGACTGGTATAGATATATATGTGTGTGTGGTGTGTGTGTGTGCGTGTGTGTGTGTATACAAATATTTATATCCATACATACACACGTATGTAGGTTTTTGTATATATATATATATATATTATATATATATACACGCATGGTGTCCGTCGAATTAAAAACTTGTTCTACAAACATACATTCCTAAGAAATTTTTTGTAGTCACTCTCTTATCAAAAACATGTCGACTATTTCCTATTTAGTCAGGATATACAATAACAACCTGCTTTTTCCGTTTGTGTCTATGATAGACGCCTCGTCTGCCGTTGCTGACTCCGCTGAAGCTTCTGGGCTGACCTAGAAATACTTATACATGAATTAGTTTCTTGAAACAAGGTCGCCCTGTAAGCAGTATCGGTTTCTCCATAGCTTTTTTTTCCTTTCTTTTGCGGATGTCAGCAACGAAAAGAAATTGTGTGACTGCAATCAGTAAAAACCAAGGGAGAAGCTTGCTACATCGTTGTGTGATAGAGATGTTTGTTGCACGAGGACGTGGTTTCACGGTTCAATCCCACTGCGAGCCGACCAAAGCCAAGCGAGTGGATTAGCTAGATGGAAACTGAAAGAAGCCGTCGTGTATATACAAGCGCGGCAGAAATACCTCCCACATTTGAAAGATTGACAATATATATATATATATCTGTAGTAGGAGTGGGTGTGTGATGAAATAAAGTAGCTTGCTTACGAACCACATGGTTCTGGGTTCAGTCCCACTGCGTGGCACCTTGGGCAAGTGTCTTCTACTATAGCCTAGAGCGGACCAAAGCCTTGTGAGTGGATTTGGTAGACGGAAACTGAATGAAGCCCGATATATATATATATATATATATATAGTAGGAGTGGATGTGTGGTAAGTAGATTGCTCACCAACCACATAGTTCCGGGTTCAGTCCCACTGCGTGGCACCTTGGGCAAGTGTCTTCTATTATAGCCTCGGGCCGACCAGAGCCTTGTGAGTGGATTTGGTAGACGGAAACTGAAAGAAGCTCGTCGTATATATATATATATATGTGGTGTGTGTGTGTGTGTGTGTGTGTGTGTGTGTGTATGTATATGTATGTATGTATGTATGTGTATATATATATATATATATGGATGTGTGTATGTGTGTGCATGTGTTTGTGTGTCTTTGTTTGTCCCCCCACCCAAATTGTTTGACAACCGCTGCTGGTGTGTGTTTACGTCGGGAGTAGATTTGCTCGACTAAAGGCGATGCTCCAGCATGGCCACAGTCACATGACTGAAACAAGTAAAAGAGTATATATATATATATGTACATATATATATATATATATATATATATATATATATATATATATATATATATATATATATATATATAGTTAATCCAAACAAGAAAAACACAGAAAAAAAGAAAAAAAGAAACACAGCAAGCAGGAACGTGGAACAATTAAGTATTATTGACGCTCAGGAAAGAAGGAAGGAGGGTTTAACGTTTCGAGCGGAGCTAGCTCTTCGTCGAAACAAGGAGAAGGAAAGATCCCAAGAAGGGAAGACAGAGGAAAAAATATTTGAGCTGGTGGTGCTCAAGAGATCACATGTTGAAAGAGATCCATGTTGAAAATATATATATATTTGGGATGGCGACTAAGTTCCCGCCGCTTTTTTTAATTTTGGAATCTATTTTTTTTTTGAGAATTCTATTTTTGAATCATTTTGGAATCTATTTTGCTTTTTCCTAGTTAATTTTAGTTAATTTTAGTTAATTTTAGTTAATTTTAGTTAATTTTAGTTAATTTTTGTTTATTTTCATATCATTAAAATGGAATGTCAAGTTAAGAAAAACGAGCATTTTCGACACCTTCTTTTTGCTTTTAATCAAGGATCTAAGGCTGCAAAAGCTGCTCGTGACATTTGTGCTGTGTATAGAGAGGGTGCCATAGTTGAAAGAACCACTTGTGATTGGTATGCCAAGTTCAAATATGGAAATTTTGACTTCAAAGATGCACCTTATTCTGGCCGTCCAGTTGAGCTTGATGAAGAGCGATTAAACCAATTTTTGCACGAAAATTCTTGTCAAATGACAAGGGAACTGGCAGATAAAATGGAATGTTCCAGCACTGCTAAAGAAAAGCATCTTCATTCGATGGGAAAGGTTCAGAAGTATGGAGCATGGATTCCGCATGCTTTAAGTGACAACAACAAAAATCAACGAGCCACAATCTCCGCTGGTTTGCTGGCTCATCACCGCAACCGAAGCAACAATTTCTTTACCGAATCATTACTGGCGACGAAAAATGGTGCCTGTACGTCAATATGAAGCAGCGAAAGGAATGGCTTTGCCCCGGTAAATAAGCGACACCGCGCGTGAAACAAGATCTAAATCCGCGTAAAACAATGTTGTGCGTATGGTGGGGGACTGGGAAGGGATTATCCATTACGAATTGCTTGAGCGGAACCAAACGGTCAATGAGGAACTCTATGTTCAACAGATGAAACGACTCAACACGGCTATTCAAGAGAAAACCCTTCCTCGGTAGCAAGGAGTTCTTCTGCTGCACGACAATATATATGTATGTATATATATATGTATGTGTGTATATGTGTGTGTGTGTGTGTGTGTGTGTGAGTATGTGTGTGTTGTGTGTGTGTATGTATGTATATGCAGCACGGATTTTTATCAGTGAACAGGTCGCGGTCTTAAAGCGACGAAAATATTTTGACAAATTAAACTTAAATGTTGAAGTGAATCGAACGGCTTTTGTGTGTTTCTTAAATGGCTTACAAACACCTTCTACGCTGCAATTGTTTTCGTTTCAGCACACGATCTCAGATCAGATCACTTGCTATGCAAGTACATCTCCGTAATATGTATGTATGTGTATATATGCGTATATATATATATATGTATATATATATATACCTACCTACCTACCTACCTACCTACCTACCTATCTATCTATCTATTTATCTCTCTGTCTATCTTTCTCTCTATCTCTCTATCTGTCTGTCTATCTATCTATCTATCTATCTATCTATCTATCTATCTATCTATCTATCTATCTATCTATCTATCTATCTATCTATCTATTTATTTATCTATCTATTTATCTATCTGACTATCTGTCTATCTGAGGGTTACCCACTTGCAAACAAATGTGGTAACATATAACAATATTGACCGAGGTTACCGTGGTCTTTTTCGTAGGCTTTTCTTCCCACGGATAAACCTTATCTGCTTCCCCCTTTACACCATACATCATGACACTGTGATACACGATCCCTATTGATCGTTTTTTTTTTACTCTTCGCCTTTTTTCCTCTTTTTTCTTCTTTTTCCCTTTTCTATTCTTTTCCTTTTTTTCCATTTTTTTCTTTTTTTCCTTTTACGATCCCTTTTGATCGAAAACCTACGCTACTTTTTTTTGTTTCTTTTGTTTTTTGTTTTTTGTTTGTTTCATCCCCCAAAAGAAAAGCTCTACCTTGTAATTTGTCCCATCGGTGTGCAGCCCTGTGTGGCCGATAAAGAAAATTATCTGTCTGTCTGTCTGTCTATCTGTCTGTCTGTCTGTCTGTCTATCTATCTATTTATTTATCTATCTATCCATCCGTCTATCTATCTATCTATCTATCTATCTATCTATCTATCATCTATCTATCTATCTATCTATCTATCTATCTATCTATCTACCTATCTAATCAACACTAATCAACACCACGATTGCTAGAAATAAGAGTCAAAGCAACTCAATAGCCACAGAATGATTATCTTAATTACAGACAAAGGAGACAAGCTCCCTACGATTGCAGATATAGCCAGATCATCGTTGATTTCACATTTTGATGCTTAACGCATCTTAATGCTCCCGATGTCACTCATCTCACCAACTGTTAAACTCATCTCGCCTTATCAGCTTATAAGATTTACATTGAAATCTGATATATATCTACTTTTCTTTCGTACTTATCGCATACTTTGTTGTCAGCTGGGCACGCTATGTCTGTGATCCAGCATTGTTTTCATTCTCAATTAACACTATGTCCGGCTTCCTATTCTCTATCTCATGGTCGCACTGAATAATAAAATCCCATAGGATCTTTGGATTTCTATTTTCGATAATGCCTTCAGGTTAGTGGTCATACCAATTTTTTGCTCTGTCAAGTCCATACTTGTTGCAAAATGTCCAATGGACAAGCCTGGCTATATTGTCGTGGCGTCTCTTATATTCCTCCTGGGCTAGTGGCATACATTAGCTGGTAATATGTCATACGGTCTCACCAATTTGTCCACACATTCTACACTTACAACTTTCTGATGTGTTGTCTATTCTGTATTTTATGAAGTTTGTTCATAGTGCTTGCTCTTGAGCAGCAAAGTTTATAGCCCCCGTTTCCGGTTTTAAATCACTTTCAGTCATCCACAGCCATCTTTTTTCTCTGTCTGTCTTATCTTCAACACCCTTATGAAATTGACCATGCATTCTTTTCTTTACCTACCTATTTTCAGCTTCATTCGTTTTCAATTTCTTGTATAGTGTTTTATCTTTGCTATCTTTCATCCTACACAAGACTGACCTTCCTACTTCTAATAATAGCGGTCCTGTGGCATTTTTTTACATATCATGCTATGATGTTTTCTTCTGCTTTAATGCTGTGTTCACAACCAATCAGTCCTCTTCGTCCTCTCTTTTTCTTGGTACATACAGTCTGTCTGTGTCACTTTTTGGGTGGAGTGGCCCATATCTAGTTAGCAACTTCCTTGTCTTTCTAAGCTGTTTAGTTCGGCTATTGTCCATCATTACCACCATCACCACCATCTCCGCCTTAAGATCACCACTGGTATCACTTTTAAATTACCCTCTCGCATTCCATACAGTCTTGCCATTTCCACTTTCAATTCGGAGTTCCTGGTAATTTTTTCAACCTCTTTACTCACAACATTCATGTCATTTGGTATATCTACATTAATGATCCGACAGTATTTGTCTCTCTTATTTAATATGACAATATCCGGCCGACGATGTTCGATTACACGATCCGTCTGAAAATCCCAGGCCCAGAGTATCGTTACTTTTCCATCCTCCAGCATAACTTTACTTGGCACATGCTCATACCAGTTCTCTGTTACTTCATATTGGTATTTAAGGCATAAGAGCCAATGAAGATACACACTTTATCGTGGCGGCGCTTGTATTCTTTTTGTGCAAGGCTCTCACATCCACTTACCAACTGGGTCACATTTTCCACACTCTTCCCAAAGAGTCTGCATTTCTTGGTGTGAGAAGTTTTATAGGTGTTATACTTCACTGAATTGGTAGCGAGAGCCTGGTCTTGTGCTGCAATGATCAGGCTTTCGGTGGTACACTTCAAATCACCTCGCTCAAGTGAGACATCCTTTAGTTGAAATTAAAATTATTTTACTACTTAGTGAGAGAGCAGTGCATACCATCAAAGTGACACTGGGGTAAAATATACGAAGCCCAGTATACCCGTCATGACTACCCGTCTGATAAGGGTACACTAGGCACATGCATCACAACCATGTGTGCGCGACATATCAAGATAAACAGTACATGACCTTGCAGGTGGGGCCCAGTTAGAATTTTCTTCTGGTCGAGTAAACTATCCTATTCAAAAGGTCCCTGAATAAAGGTTGTTTAAGGATGTTGAACGAAACACCCATGTTTCCAGGGGTGAATCCTTCTCAACACACGGCTATAATGCTCCCCACTACTTCTGCTCGTGATCAGAGATGCACATATCGCCAGTCACTAAGGGACATGCTCAACTGGTTAAGGTCAAACAACTGACAAGCAAATCTGTGGTATTGAGCAGAATATTTTCTGTAGCCCATCTTTTATACCAAGACAAAACAATGTACATGATAACACTTGCAATCAGTTAAGATCAGAAGCCACGAGAGCCACTGCCTGGTACTGCATCAGATCATTATTATTATTGTTGTTGTTGTTGTTGTTGTTGTTGTTGTTGTTGTTATTATTATTATTATATTATATTATTATTATTATTATTATTATTATTATTATTATTATTATTATTATTATTATTATTCTATGTTTGACTTTTGCTTTATGTCTGTACAAGTTGGCTCCAAGTCTCACCATCACAGAGACCTCAAGAGACAACAGGTTGGAAGTTCTGTGCCATATATTTGGGGTTTTTTGGTGTTGTACTAGTGAATGTCTAATACATAAAAAAAAAAAATAAATAAATAAAAGTTTGTTTTAACCTTGGGATTACATGGAGAGTATTTGCGTAGGATATGAGCAGTTCCCATGAGCACTATCTTTTGAATTTCTGCCATTTTGGGGTTTCCTGGTATCTGAGTTAAGGTAGCAATCAGTCCTTTCGCTATCATTCCCAGGGCACCTATGACAACAGGTATTGTTTTAGTCTTCAGCTTCCACATTTTGCTGATTTCTATAAGCCACGATAGCCACTGCCTGGTACTGCATCAGATTATTATTATTATTATTATTATTATTATTATTATTATTATTATTATTATTATTATTATTATCATCACTATCATTATCATTATCATTATCATTATTATTATCATTATTATTATTATCATTATTATTATTATTATTATTATTATTATTATCATTATTATTATTAATTATATTATTATTATTATCATTATTATTATCATTATTATTATTATTATTATTATTATTATTATTGTTATTATTATTATTATTATTATTATTATTATTGTTATTATTATTATTGTTATTATTGATATTATTATTATTATTTTTTATTATTATTATTATCATTATTATTATCATTATCATTATTATTATTATTATTATTATTATTATTATTATTATTATTATTATTATTATTCGTTCTGCTTTTTGTAGTTCCAGTCACCACAACTTGGACTACTACAACCCCCCCACCATCAACCCATCCGACTACTACAACGTCCACCACGATGCGAGCGACAACATCTACCACAGCTCGGCCGACGACAACAATCACTACGACCACTACAACCGAACGGCCAACATCTACAACGACGCCAACAACGCGGATGGTTGATAGAGTTTTAAAAAGTAAGTCAAAATCTATTCGATACTTTTCATCAGCAGCAAAAGACCTTGTTTGATTCTTAATGGGAAAGAAAGGGTTGTTTGAGTATGCGCCAAATAGGCAAAAAGCTAAAATATCTCTTCTAACAACCCCAAACCCAGACCCTAAAACTTAACCCTAACCCACAACACTAACCCTATAATAACTCTAAATCCTAGCCCTAATCCTAAGTCCTAACCTAAACTCTAAACCTAAACCTTAACCCTAATTCTTAACCCTAACCCTAACTCTAAGCCTAAAGACTAACCCTAACCCACCATAACCCTAAAACAAATCCTAACCCTTACTCTAAAGCCTAACTCTAACTGTTACCCCGAATTTGAACCTTAATTCTAAATACTAAGTCTAACCATAAGCCCTTACACTAAAACTTATCCCTAAATCTAAGCCCTAATAGTAACCCCTAACCCTGAACCTAACTCTAAATGATTAATATTAACCCTAAACCCTAACTCTAAATTCTGAAACCTAAACCTAAATCTAAACCCTAAACTTAACCCCTAACCCTTACTATAAATCCTTACCACGAATCCTAACTCTTACCTTTAAGGGTTAGGGTTAGGGTTCAGGGGTAGAATTTTAAAAAGAGTCTACAATTAAATTATTAATTCGTATTCATTTTTTATTGTTTTATTAGTTTGTTCTGGAAAAGTCCTTGACGTTGTGATTGCTGCCGATGCATCGGATAGAATATTCGAAGAGGAATTTTACTCGCAAATGGATTTTTTGAAACGATTAATTAGAATGCTTGACATTTCGAACGCGACGACCCGCGTCGGGTTTTTAACGTTCGGGAAACGCCTTAAAACCGGTTTTGACCTCACAGAATTTAACGACGCGGACAAAATTATTAATAAAATTGCCGGAGCAAAGCAATTAAAAGGAAGAGGTGGGGTCGATGATGCTATCAAATATATGCGAACAAGAGGGTTCCGGAGGTCCCTTCTCCGGCGGAAGGTGAGCTCCCCTCATATTGGGTTAATCGTTAGCGGAACGAAGAATAAGAATCTCGAACAGATTGAAAAGGAGGCGAAGTTCGCTGCGAAAGCCGGGATAGCGTTGTTCGGGGTTGGTGTGTCCCCACAAGTATCAAGCGTCCAACTTGAGAATATCGTCGCGAGTCAGAAACCCGGGAATCGCTATTTCCTCGCGAATTCATATAATAACATCGACAACATCTTACACGAGTTAGCGATACAAATTTGTGAAGGTAAGACATTAAGGGCTTTCAAATGCGATGTTTTTCTATCCTTTTACCGCTTTTTTATATTCTTTTTGTGGCCACGTTTGCCACCCCACCCCCAAACACTTTCAGCGTTTTCAGGTGTCCTACCAGTACTGTTTTCGGCAAAGAAGCAACTTGGATGAAGCTGTTTTTCTCTGTGTCTCCTGCTTCAGGGTGCTTTTGTACTGATCTTCCCTCTCAAGTATCGAGCATTCAGCTTGAACATATCGCCGCAATTCAAAATTTATGGAAAGGCAAGACACGAGAGACTTACAAATACGATTTTCCATCCTTTTTTTAAAACTTCATTTTTATTCTTTCAGGGCCATGCTCAAAAGCACGAAGCACTTTCAGTGTTTTTCGGGTTCTTTTTTCAATACTGCTTTTGGTGAAGAAGCGAGTTGGACGAAACTGCCCTTTGTGCTTCCTGTCGCGATATGGGCTCATCTGGGATTTCAGATAGAAATTTGTCCAGGTGCCTTTTGGACGGCTCCCACATTTACACCATACAGATCTCTTAGTTCCCTTTCAGGATGTTAAGCAGTTGTGTTCTCCTGAAATTCAAGCTGTTGCAATCATGGGTCCTTATCTGAGATGAAGAAGACAGTATCATTAGTATTATGGGGTGCCGTCCAGTTCGGTGGTTGGTA
>NC_043016.1:16437826-16442826 GCF_006345805.1 Octopus sinensis | reverse complement strand
TTCATTCAGTTTCCGTCTACCAAATCCACCCATAAAGCTTTGGCCGGACCGAGGCTATAGTAGAAGACACATGCCCAAGATGCCACGCAGAGGGACTGAACCCGGAGCTGTATGGTTGGGAAGCAAACTTGTTACCCTACACTCACGCCCGCTGCCCAATCTGCGGCCCATAGTGTCTGTAGTCCAATTACTGAAAAAGTGAATGATAAAAGTCTACAGATATAACTCTCAAATTTCAAAAAGATTCCAAGTTTTAACCCTTTTAAAACGGGTGACGGAAATTTATGCACGCAATGCACATGCTTTAAATCGGTCGACGTAATTATACACCGCCTCACTTAGAACCTGTTACCTGAGTTAATACCGGTTCACCTGCCAACTGATCGGCCGAAGGAATGGACCGAATAGAGTTATGCAACTACTACAACCCGATAGGCTGGTCCTAACATCCTGGCTCTGTCAACTTCGTAGTCGCGTCCTGTTTTGTCGAATTCACGGTCATCGCGCCAAGCTACACCAAGTTCCACCACCTCACCAGTTGTTTCTTCCAGTTCGAACGATGACTCGGAGAGTGAGAATTTTCCTAGTTCAGGATCAGATGATTCCAACAGCGATGATGATATTCCGGTGAATCAGAGGTACAGGCGGGCAGCAGTGAATGGCCCTGGACAACAGAATATCGTGTGGGGAGCGCGAGACAACTTCGTGCGACGGCATGGGTTTACTGGTACGCCTGGCATGAAAGCAAAACTTGAACATAGAAGTTCGCCATTGGAAATCTTCTATGAGTTTTTGACGGATGGAATGTTCCAATATATAGCGGACGAAACGAATGACTGCTGAAAACCATCCGCAGCATGTCAGACCCGAGCATGGCGTCGATTGGTTTCCAACCACAGCGGACATAATCAAGGTTCTGCTTGCTCTGCTGATACTGATAGGCATCGGGAAAAAACGAACCCTGGTGTCATATTGGAATCGGGATCCAACCAAATCGACACCTTTCTTTCCGGAAACGATGGCACGGGATCGATTTTTGGCGCTTCTTCGAAATCTATATTTCAACTCACACGAAAACCAGGATGGCAGGCTGTACATAATACATCCTAGCGTTGACGAAGCGGCTAAAAATTTCAGAACGGTGTATGTTCCCCACACAGGACATTTGTACGGACGAGAGTTTGTGGAAATTCAAGGGAAGGCTCCAATTTAAACAATACAACCCGACCAAACATGCCTGTTTTGAGTCAAGGTTTATAAAGCATGCCATTCAATTGACAGAGCCTGTGGGTACACGCGGAATTACAAAATCTACACTGGTCAAGACAGATTGGGTCTTCAAGCGGTGAGCTGACAGGAATGTTAGCACGGCGGGCGAAATGCTTAGCGGTATTTCGTCTGCCGTTACGTTGTGAAGGCGGCGAGCTGGTAGAAACGTTAGCACGCCGGGCGAAATGCTTAGCCGTATTTCGTCTGCCGTTACGTTGTGAGTTCAAATTCCGCCGAGGTCGACTTTGCCTTTCATCCTTTCGGGGTCGATAAATTAAGTACCAGTTACGCACTGAGGTCGATGTAATCGACTTAATACCTATGTTCTGTCTTTGTTTGTCCCCTCTGTGTTTAGCCCCTTGTGGGTAATAAAGAAATAGGTATTTCGTCTGCCGCTACGTTCTGAGTTCAAATTCCGCCGAGGTCGACTTTGCCTTTCATCCTTTCAGGGTCGATTAAATAAATACCAGTTACGCACTGGGGTCGATATAATCGACTTAATCCGTTTGTCTGTCCTTGTTTGTCCCCTCTGTGTTTAGCCCCTTGTGGGTTGTAAAGAAATAAGATTGGGTCTTCCAGCGTCTACTCTGGCGTCAAATGATGTGTTGTCACTGAATGAAAACCTGTTTCATAAAGGCTACAATGTTTATTTCGACAACTGGTTTTCCAGTCCAGACCTCTTTCCTGCAGTTGCAGGCGAGGAGGACTAATGCCTGTGGGACTTTGCAGACACACCGGGAAAAAATGCCGCACGATCGTCACAAGATAAAACTTCGAAAGGGGGAAACTGCGTACCGATTCACCGATAGTGGCATTCCCGCTCGAGTGTGGCATGATAAGAAAAACGTCTTCATATTATCCACAATGCATTCTTATATCTTTATTGCCCACAAGAGTCTAAACATAGAGGGGACAAACAAGGAGAGACAAAGAGACTAAGTCGATTACATTGACCCCAGTGCGTAACTGGTATTTATTTAATCGACCACTAAAGGATGAACGGCGAAATTTGAACTCAGAAAGTAACGGCAGACGAAATAGCGCTAAGCATTTCACCCGGCGTGCTAACGTTTCTTCTTTTCTTTATTGCTCCTTTCGGGGTCGATAAATTAAGTTCCAGATACGCACTGGGTTCGATATAATCGACTTAATCCGTTTGTCTGTCCTTGTTTGTCCCCGCTATGCTTAGCCCCTTGTGAGCAATACAGAAATAAGAAGCGTTAGCACGCCGGTTGAAATGCTTAGCGCTATGAAGGGATGGGCGGTGAGAAAATATGTGAAATGGTACCAAAAAATTTCTTGTAATAGTTGACATGTCCGTAGTGAACTCACATTTGATTTGGTAGATGCTTGGTGGAGTGGAGGATGGATTGACACTCAGCAATATATACTTCCGTGAAATGATAGAAGCATCAGACCTGCCAAAGTATAGAACGCCTGGACGTTCCCACGCAGGACTCTCTTCTCATCGCATGGTGAAGGGACGGGGGCATTTTCCACGACTGTTTCCCCCACCGCCAAGAAGACAAATGCTTCAAAGAGATGTACCGTATGTAAAGCAAAAGGGAAACGTAGGGAGACTGGATACCGTAGTTCACAATGTGATATGCCTCTGTGTGAGTGGTACCCTGTTTTGAACTCTGCTAAACTGAAGTCAATTATTGAATTCACGTGATTGTAAATACATGAAGTTTACCTGACATGTGCTGCCGAGTGAACTTATTCAGGAATAATACTGCGTGAGTATCCTGCACAGGGATATATTTTAGGTAAATATGTTTCTTTATTAGCCATACAGGGCTGAACAAATTACAAAGCAGAGCATTTCATTTTGGGAGGGGGAAAAAAATGGGGAGTAGGTTTTCGATCAAAAGGGATCGTAAAAAGAGAGAAAAAAAACGACCAATAGGGATCGTGTATCACAGAAATGTCATGATGTAAAGTGTAAAGGGGGAAACAGATAAGGTTTATCCGTGGAAAGAAAAACCTACGGAAAAGACCACGGTAACCTCGGTCAATAATATCACGTTAACACATTTATTTGCAAGCAAGTAACTCTCTGTTTTAATTTTTTCCGGAGATAGATAGATAAGTAGATAGATAGATACGTAGATAGATAGATAGATAGATAGATAGATAGATAGATAGATAGATAGATAGATAGATAGATAGATAGATAGATAGATAGATAGATAGATATGTGTGTGTGTCTGTGTTTGTCCCCCCAACATCGCTTGATAACCGATGCTGGTGTGTTCACGTCCCCATAACTTTGCGGTTCGGCAAAAGAGACCGATAGAATAAGTACTAGGCTTACAAAGAATAAGTCCTGGGGTCGATTTGCTCGACTAAAGGCGGTGCTCCAGCATGGCCACAGTCAAATGACTGAAACAAGTAAAAGAGGAAAAGAGTATGTATTAATTACGATTTATTAAACCTGTTTAATTAAATGTTTGCTTTTTGCATTTTGTTCTCAGGTTGTGGATCGCGACAACCCGCTGATGTGCTCTTCGCACATGATTCCTCGAAAGCTGGGGCTGCGAAGACAAGGCTTACCTTTAACTTTATCAAATCAATCGTCGGTGAATTCGACGTTGACCCCAATCATATCCAAGTCGGTTTGCTATCAAACAACTGCCCACGATCAACTGGGTTTTCTTTCGGCGCTCATAAAAACAAATTCGATGTCTTAAACAGCTTGAACGCGCTAGAAAGCTCCAGCATGGCGCAGTTAATCCACAAGCTTAGACGCCACGGGTTCCAATCTTCAAATGGTAAACGCACGATGGCGAAAAAAATCGGGATTATTATCGTTGACAGCAGCTCGGAAAAGCCTTTAACAGCTTTAGAAGAAGCAGAGATTGCAAGATCACAAGGGATTGAAATATTCATAATTGCCATCGGAGAAAGTTTTTCTAAGAAAGAGATAAAACTATTATGTAGTTCTCCAGCAACAGAGCATTTATTCACGGTTAGAAACTATGAAGAACTAGAAAGTATAAGGGCGAAGGTCCTCGAAAAGATTTGCGATGGTAAGCAGTTATTTTATGAATTATAGTGTTTTAATGATTTTATTTCAGTTGTCCATATTTCTTTTTCATCTTTGGTCATCTCACGTGTCTCAGAAAGACGATTATGCAAGTTCTTGTTGAAGGATCTGCACTGTCTTCCACAAATTATTTTGCAAAATCTTGATAGTTTATTTGCTTTATTCATCACCGTAAAAAACCCTCCCAATTTGCTCTGTGAAAGGATTGATATCAGAAAGGGCCTTCCGCACCCAAAGCAGTCCTCGAAGGTGCTGCTCCCACGTAATAAAAACACCCTGTTCACTCTATAAAGTATTTGAAGTTATGAAGGGCACCATGTTGGTGCCTCGTAGAAAGCATCCAGTCCACTCTGCTGGGTGGTGGTTGGTGTTAGGAATGGCGTCCAGCTATAAAAACCATGCAAAAACTGAGTTCACTTGTGCTTGTACCACATAAAAACCTTCCAGACTACACCATAAAGTGGTTGGCGCTTGGAAGGGCATCTAACTGTAAAAAATATGCTAAAACTAACATCACCTGTGTTGGTGCCAGGTGAAAAGCATCCAGTTCACTCTGCGGAGTGGTTGGTGTTGGGAAGGGCATCCAACTGTAAAGAAAACATGCCAAAACTGACCCCGCCTGTGCTGGTGCCACGTAAAAAACTATCTAGTCCACACTATAAAGTGGTTGGGATTTGGAAGG
>NC_043016.1:16427826-16435326 GCF_006345805.1 Octopus sinensis | reverse complement strand
GGTAGCCTTGTTACACAAATAAATGAATTTTATCTACCAATGCGGTGTTGAGCAATCATTCTCGTCGTTCAACGCTTTAGTGTATATATGTATATGTGTGTGTATGCATATATTTATATATATATAATAATATATATATATATATATATATGTACATATATATGTATGTATGCATGAGTGTGTGTTTGTATTATAGAAATACGAGGATAAAAAATGAACTCTTACAATACGTTGAAATTTTTCCTACATTTGTGGGTATATATCTTTTGTCCGGCTAGGAAGTCCGAATCATCAAATTATTACTAGGCCTACGGAAATTAAGAGACGGCGAAGAGTAATAAGGAATCTTCGCTACGGAAAGATCAAGGTACTCATACAGAGAATTTGGTTTATGAAATAAAATGAGGACATATAAAAGAATGACAAAAATAATCCACCTACTATTTCATTCAGTAATAATCTGTAGGAAATTGTTGTTTATTTATTAGTTAAAATAATATAAATATTACTAAAGCAAAGCAATTATAAAAAGCTGACCTATCCCGAAAATATATTCATAAATTACAGCTTTGTAATATTTTTATCAAAATACAATTTTGAAACTTCTTTTTTTATTGAATATTTCAAGCAAGCGCTTCTATCTCAATTCTCGTTCATTGCTATATGTTAACTTATAGTGAGGTAGCGTTGTTTTTTTTCGAAAAGTTTGTTTATAATTTGTGGAAATATAAAATTTACCCAACGCTACTTTGCTGAAATTTTGTATTTAGTCCAGTGTTAACGATATTTTGTAACTACTACTAAAAGAAACAATTATAAAAGGCCGAACTGTCTCGAAATATTAATAAATTTCAGCTTTGGTATATTTTTATCAAATTACGGTATCGATGCTTCTTTTTTAATGATTATTTCAATTCTCGTTCATTGTGATATTTAAATTTATTGTGAGGTAACGTCCTTCTTCTTCTTCTTCTTCTTCTTCTTCTTCTTCTTCTTCTTCTTCTTCTTCTTCTTCTTCTTCTTCTTCTTCTTCTTCTCTTCTTCTTCTTCTTCTTCTTCTTCTTCTTCTTCTTCTTCTTCTTCTTCTTCTTCTTCTTCTTCTTCTTCTTCTTCTTCTTCTTCTTCTTCTTCTTCTTCTTTCCGTTTCTTCTTGTAGAAATACAAATTTTACCCAAATATATTACCCAACGCTTCTTTGCAGAATTTTTACTCTTAATCCAACGTTAACGATATTTTGTACATCAAGAATCTGAATGTTATGGAAAAAATCCAACGCCGAATAAATAAAACTGTCGTTAATTTACTCATGTCATTTGGATATAAACTACAGAAATCTACACTGGTACAACTTGACTTTGTTTCCTCATAACATTCAGAAAAATGAATGTTTTTTTAATGAAATTTTCTTTGTGTATATTTTCTTTCCTCTCTCTTCTAACCTGTACTGTTCATTCGAATGTCTGACCACTAGCTCATTCGTGAGCTCCCTCATCGTTATCCTATTCAATTGCTCCAGTTCTTCCCATGTCATTCCCTTCTTCATTCGTATTCTGTTACTCCAGTTTCGTTCTCTTTTTTCATTTCTTTTCATTTCTCCAGTTTTCCGCTTATATCAACTCCAAGAACTTCACTCTTCTTTGAGTATCGTTGTTATGTCTGACCTATCTAAATAGAATTTTGCATTTCTCCAATTCTACCACTCTTTCGACCTGATGATCATACCTTGTACTTCCAGCTTTAAATCCTCGTTCCTGACAAAGCTTCTAGTGTAAAACCTTCACTGCTTGGTCGTACCTCTATTTCTTATATTCTTTCTGGGCCAACATGGGACATCCGGCAACAATGTGTGCCTCTGTCTCATTCCAAAGTTCCACAAACTCTACATTTCTTTTGACACATTCTCATCCATAAACTTTTCTAACGGAGAAAATGCTTATATCTATGTTATAGATGTTCACTCGTAGCAGACAGAAATTATAATCGACCATCAAGAACGTTATGCACTCGAACAAATGTAGAAAATTTCAATAAAAATATCAATTTTTCCAGAAAGGTGGGAGAAAACAAAGTCTAAAGGGTACATTTCTCGCTCGGAAAGCGAGTTTTTTGCGATTCATACTTTATATATGAGCATATATTTTGATGCGAATGTCAAATGGAGTTCTCCCACCCACTGTTTTGTATAAGTTTTGTCGAGACTGCTGTAGGGTATAGTGCAATATCCATGTTTATAAAAATATCCATTTTTCTGAAAGTTAGGAGGAAACAAAGTCGACAGTGCACAGTTCTTTATTTACGCCCTAAATAAACTGAGTGATTGAGTAATATCAAATGAGTGAAGCATATAAACAAAATGATGCATAAAATATAAAATGCACGCAAATTTGGATTCAAATGCATATAATATTAATTAGAAATTAACAGAAAATCGACCGAAATTCTGCGAGTTGAAGAAATATTTGACATTTCATTTATGAGCATGTATTTTGACGCAAATTTCAAATGAAGTTCTCCCACCGTCTATTTTATAAGAGTTTTGTCGGAACTTTGCCGTAAGAGTGACTGTGTGGTAAGTAGCTTGCTTACCAACCACATAGTTACGGTTCAGTTGGGCAAGTGTCTTCTACTATAGCCTCGGGCCGACCAAGCCTTGTGAGTGGATTGGTAAACGGAAACTGAAAGAAGCCCGTTGTATATATGTGTATATATTATATATATATATATATATATATACATACATACACACACATATGTATGTATGTATGTATATATATATATATATATATATATATATATTATATATATATATATATATATGTATGTATGTATGTATGTATGTATGTATGTATGTATGTATGTATGTATGTGTTTGTATATGTTTGTGTGTCTGTGTTTGTCCCCCCAAACACTTGACAACCGATGCTGGTGTGTTTATGCTCCCGTAACTTAGTGGTTCGGCAAAAGAGACCGATAGGATAAGTACTAGGCTTACAAAGAATAAGTCCTGTGGAGTCGATTTGCTCGACTAAAGGCGGTGCTCCAGCATGGCCACAGTCAAATGACTAAAACAAGTAAAAGAGTAAGGAAAACAACAGAGGAGGAAATAACTGTGCTGGATTTTCGATTGATGTTTATGTTAATTAAAAAAGAAAAGACAGAAATTAAAATAAAATAACACAACCTAAAACAACAAAATACTGGAATTTTAACTGGGAAAATATTCATGAAAAATGCTATCGTGATTTCGATATTATTGGAAAAAATGCTCATTTTAAATCATTATTTCTCTTCGTTGACAAATTTTGATGCAAAAGAATGTATATTCGGCTTTTTACAGACCATGTAAATCTTGAAAATAAAATACACCCCCAAAACAAATATATATACATATTTAGTAATTGTCTTTCTAATATATATAAACGTGTTTGCGCGCGTGTATATATTTATATATGATGGACTCTCTCGTCGTATGAGGTTCCAAGAACGTATTCTTTCTTTGTCGGCTATAATGCTTACATCGACATTTAAGTCCCGCCAACGATTTGCAAAGAAGGTATAGTGAAAATATATATTCAGTATCAGGTGTTGATATGGCTGCGTGTATATTATTAGAAGTGTTCTTATATAGAGAAGAAGAAAAAATTTAAGAACTATATATTTACTACATAAAAATAGATTTTATTTATTGTCGATTATGAAATATAATCAAAATGTAGAATCTAGTTGAATGAAGTAATCTATGCAAGAAAGTTCAGAAACAGGAAATGTAGAAATAACAGCTAAGTGGTGGTCATGTGGTGTAGAGAAATAGACGGATATAGCAATGGCATGAATGGCTTTGAGTCTAATCGATTAAGAAGCAAAGAACAGGGCAAGCAAGCTCTCTTTAGTAATGTAACGCCAGATATTCTAGAAACTTCTAGAATAATTAAGAATCACGTCTCATGATACAGATGCTTCGAGAAACTTATTAAAGGGTGGTTACTCTATAATCCTTCTTGCAAGGGAGATCATTCAACTATTTAGTTACGTAAATCACTATAACCTTCTTGTGAATCCCCTGCACTTCTTGTGTGTCTAAAGCCTGCACTGGGTATACCTTAAAGAATTATTGTCGACACTGCTTCCTCATACTGGGCGCAGCGTTTTACCGGGATGGAGTAGCAACTTTTTTATTTTCTTGCTTATTAAAACCACCTTTATCTCCGCAGCTGCAAATAGCGAGGAGTGGGATTAATTTGAGCTGAGATGGTCAGACTACAAACAAGCCACTCGTATTACGAGTAACAACGTAGTCTTTCAGCTTCTCAAATGTTGCAATGAGACCTTCAGAAATGATATATCATGGACATTTGGCGCTTAAGCAAACAGTCTTCACTCACGTTAAGTCCCTGGGTGTCCGCCAAGGAAATGTCACGGTCGCTCGTGTGCAGCTACAACAAATGTGCCAGGAACGGGACGAACGGGTCAGAACATTCGCTGCCCGTCCTCGAGACCAGGTAGGGATCTACAACTTCAAGGTGGGATGCCCCCGGGTGGGCTGCCATGCCACAATTGATTACATCGAATTGATAGTCTGCAATGCTCTCATACGTAGGTTTGGGACAACGAGATCTGCTTTGACATCCTGGGTGATTCCAATGAAGGGAGTCACCCTGGGAAGAAGCCCTGAAGTACGTCGAGGCAAAGAAAACGGAAACCGCTAAACCAGCCGGTTCATGGGCCACAGCACCACCTAAACCACCGCACTTCATAGAGGCAGCAGGAACGGAAATTCTTGGTCAATAAAACCGGGAACTCCAGTGTCTGTTTTAGGGTTATGACGGATAGATTGGGGGGGGGGTGAAAGGGAAGAGGTGAAACCCGATGCCCTCGCAGCAGCCGCATCGGCTTGAACGAGGATAGTGATGAAGAGATGAGGATCAGTGGAGCATTTTACCCAGGAATCGCAGGGTTCATTATGCACATGGAGGTGAAGAATTATTGGCTGGGTAGAGGATTTATTAGGGGAAGTCGACCAGAAGCCATAGGCTGTTGAATATTGCAGATGTGTGGTCTTCCATGTCAGCTGCGTTAGTTTCAGCCTGCCAATCGGGACGGCGCTATCGTCGGAAGACACACGTAGCATATTTGTGGTTGTAGCCGTTTCTGTACAAATTGGGCCTAAAAAAGTTTGTCCATTGTTTCCAAACGGAGATTATATTTAAACGCTTGCCATTTCCAAGTCATGGCAAGAGTTGTGTTTCTCGTTTGGTAAGGGAGGTAATTACAAAACAAGCCGGCACTTTTCTAAATGTTAGCGGTGAGAGTTATTTCCCTTACAATGAAATATATATTTTAAAATATTTTTAAGTGAGATTTTTGCCTTATGACTTAAATGTGGCATGCATAATGTATAGACCCAAGGGTATGGAGGTGAAGTCGACTGAGACGGAAATTGAAGTCGGAACATAAATTCTGACAAAATACGACTAACTCATATATATTTGTATAAACACACACATGTGTGGATATATATAAATATAAATATAAATCGTGTAAACATGCCCTGGCAAAACCCCTTCAAATTCTCTTCCAGAGCTTTCTTACAAATGGCAAACTGCCAAGCAAACTGTAGGAGGGAATAATATACCCAATCCATAAAGGGGGAAGTAGAGCAGATGCCAAAAACTATAGGCCTGCACATCAGCAAAGTCATGGAACGGATAGTCAGAGGGAAACTAATCGTATTCCTTGACGAAAATAACTTGCTGAGTGATACCCAACATGGTTTTCAACCAGGTAGGAGCTGCCTAACCCAGATCTTACAACATTATTACTGGGTGTGAGGTAGTTACTCAACAAATCAAATGTGGACGTAATCTACCTTGATTTTGCAAAAGCTTTTGACAAGGTGGATCATGGTATGATATGCCACAAATTGCGTGACCTCGGCATAGCTGGAAAACTTGGAGAGTGGTTATATGACTTCCTGAAAGATAGGAGTCAGGCAGTAGTGGTTAATGGAGCTACCTCTATGAACACACAAATAGTGAGCAGTGTTCCACAGGGCACTGTCTTGGGACCACTGCTTTTTATAGTGGCTCTCTCAGATATGCCCTCAAATGCCCGGATAGCCATTCTGGCAAGCTATGCAGATGATACGAAAGTCTCACAGAAAATACAGAACCCCAGCGATGTTGTACATCTGCATCAGGAGTTGGACTCAATCTACAGATGGGCTGAGGATAATAATATGCAGTTTAATGCTGAAAAATTCCAGGCCCTGCGCTACCAGCACCCAAAACTGAATATTAAACTTACAGGATACACCGGTCCACAGGGAATTTCAATCCCAGAGCCTAAGTCAGTGAGGGACTTGGATATCGACATGAGTGATGATACCTCTTTCCAAGTGCACATTACCAGGATGGCGACAAAGTGCAGACGACTGGCTGGATGGATCCTAAGAACATTCAGAACCAGAGATAAGGAAACCATGATGGTCCTCTGGTGGACATTCGTCCTCAGTCGCCTGGATTACTGCTCACAGCTATGGTCACCCACCAGTGTAAAATTAACAGCGGACCTTGAAGTAATCCAGAGAAGATTCACAAAGAAGATCGTCTCTTTGCAACAGCTCAGCTACTGGGTAAGGCTGAAACAGCTAAGACTCTACTCCCTGGAGAGAAGGTGGGGGAGGTATGCAGTAATATATATCTGGAAGATCCTAGAAGGAATTGTGCCAAATTTTGGCATTGAAAGCTACACCGATGCTAGAACGGGACGACACTACATAGTGCCAAAGATCCAAGCAATGCCATCATGCTTCAGAACCAGCTACTGTAACAGCCTGGGTTTCAAGGACCCACAGCTTTTTAATATTCTCCCAAAGAGTCTGAGGAATTTGCACAAAGTAGATGTAGGGGTTTTTAAATCAAAGCTGGACATCTTCCTGTCGAGAGTCCCAAATGAACCTACCTCATGGCAAGAGGATGCAAATGATGGTAACTATATCAGACTCCATTCTTCACCAAGTGCCACATATTAGAGGAGGCTCTTAGGAATAACAGTGTAGCACAAAACGGCAGCGCATCAGCATGGTCACAGCTCTGAGCTGAAACTAGAGAAAAAATAAAATGTATATATATATATATTTATACCACCGTGATCACTGTGACCGACCAGGCTATCAGATGTTACTACACATCACTGGTCACAATGCGCTTCACATTGTTTTAGCCTTCAAATGACGCCACCCTGCTGGCTAAGTGAGCATGCCAATATATGTATATATATATATATATATATATATATATATATATATATATATATATATATATGTAGGTCCCGGGTTGAGTCGGGGTTAACCACAGTAAATAAGGTACATAGCAGAGTAAATTAATTTATTATATAGAAGGAGCTTCTACAGGACTAGAACTGTTTCATTCAAAAGAAATCATCAGGAAGCTCTGATGATTTCTTTTGAATGAAACAGTTCTAGTCCTGTAGAAGCTCCTT
>NC_043016.1:16402826-16422826 GCF_006345805.1 Octopus sinensis | reverse complement strand
GACTGCAAAAATACCTACTTCAGAAGGAAGGAAAACTGATCCAGATAGCAGCAAAACACGAGCAAAACAAAAAACTGTTCTCAGTATTTAAGGAAGCTGACAAATACAAACAAGAAATCATGCCACCTAATAAACACAAAGAAGAAGAAGAAGATGATGAAGAAACAACAAAAGCT
Source organism: Octopus sinensis (assembly GCF_006345805.1). Taxonomy (NCBI): domain Eukaryota; kingdom Metazoa; phylum Mollusca; class Cephalopoda; order Octopoda; family Octopodidae; genus Octopus; species Octopus sinensis. The sequence goes on along the minus strand of NC_043016.1, from coordinate 16,422,650 downwards.
ATAAAACAAATGAAATCCAAACTAAAAATAGAACAGCAACAAGCCATGATAAAACGATGGCAAGAAAAACCCCTTCATGGTAAATACTGGACTAAACTAAACGCAAAAGAAATAGACAAAGAAAAATCCCAGCAATGGTTGAGAAGCTCAGGACTCAAAGCAGAAACAGAGGGATTTTTAATTGCAGCACAAGACCAAAGCCTCCCCACCAGAAATTACCAACATGTAATGAAAAGAAATATTACAAGTAACTGCAGAATATGTGGAGATGGACAAGAAACAATAAATCATATTATCTCTAGCTGCCCAGTCCTGGCTAAGAAGGAATATATTCACAGACATGACAGAGTTGGAACCTACATACATTGGAAGCTATGCCAACATTATGGAATAACAACAGAAAAAAGATGGTATAGGCACACACCAGAAAAGGTCACAGAAAACGAGAAAGCAACCATACTCTGGGATATGCCGATACACACAGATAGAGAAATTAAGGCCAACAGACCAGATATAGTTGTCAGAGATCATGAAGAAAAAAAATGCTTTCTAATTGATGTATCAATACCGGCAGATGACAACGTGTCTCTAAAAGAAATGGAGAAACTCTCAAAATACAAAGACCTGGAAATAGAGGTCACTAGAATGTGGAATCTGAAAACAGAAACAATTCCTATCATAGTAGGTGCATTAGGCATGATAAAAAAATATTCAGACAAATACATAACAAAAACACCAGGACTTACAAACACATATAACATACAGAAAATTGCACTACTAGGCACTGCACACATCCTACGCAGAACACTTTCCATACAATAACCATCAGAGCATCACAACAAATCACAGCACATACCCAAGGCACACAGAGCTGCGCTCGGTAGTGAAGTGAAAGCACGCTATAAAAATAAAACTACTGAATAATAATAATAATAATGATGATGATAATAATAATAATAATAATAATAATAATAATAATAATAGTAATAACAACAACAACAACAATAATAATAATAATAATAATAATAATAATAATAATAATAATGATAACAATAATAATAGTAATAGTAATAGTAATAATAATAATAATAATAATAATAATAATAATGGAGCAAAAGTGGGAGGGTATCAAGGTAGAAGATGTAAGATCTGCTCTCAGGAGTTCAAGCAAATGGAAGTCTCCAGGAAAGGATAAAATTCCTAATTTCTGGTTGAATGCCTTTCCAGAGAGCCATGAACTGCTAACAGAACTGTACAATGATGTTTTGCAACACCCTAGTAGGATGCCTCCTTGGCTAGTTAATGGGTTAACATTCCTGCTTCCAAATAGTGAAGAAACAAATGAACGAAAAAACTATAAACCCATAACCTGTTTAACAACTATGTATAAAACGCTAACATTTGTCCTGACGGAATATACCTATAGTTTTTTAACAGACAGCAGCATATTCCCTAATGAACAGAAAGGATGTAAACGTGGATCATATGGTTGTAAAGGTCAACTACTCATCAATAAGAGGATCTTAGAAGATTGTCACAAACGACACAAAAACTTATCAATAGCCTGGATATACTATAAAAAGGCTTTTGATAGTCAACCACACAACAGGATTAAGAAATGTCTGGATATATATAAAATAGCACCTACTCTGCGAAACTTTTTGTCTATAAGTATGAGATCATGGAGAACCACACTAACTTTGAACAGTGACAATGAATCTCTAAATGCTGGTGATGTAAAAATTTCATATGGCATTTTCCAGGGCGACTCACTATCACCACTCCTCTTTTGTTTAGCCTTAATACCTCTCTCAAAATTGCTCAATGACGCACAGTTTGGAAATAAAATGTTTGATAAAAATATAAATCATCTCATTTACATGGATGATTTAAAGCTCTTTGCGAAAAATGACCAACAACTACAGGGCTTACTAGCGATTGTTAAGCAATTCAGTGATGACATCAGGAGGCAATTTGGCCTCGATAAATGTGCAAAAGCTACCTTTATCAAAGGAAAAATGATAGAAACATCTAACGTTTACCTCAACCAGCAGAATGTCATAAAAGAGTTAGAACCAGCGGAGAGCTACAAGTACCTAGGGGTATTTGAAGGGGATGGAATCAAACATTCAGTGATGAGGGAAAGGATCAGGAGAGAGTGTTATCGCAGAGTAAGAGCAATACTCAAGACAGAGCTGAATGCGAGAAACAGGATCAAAGCGATCAATACTTTAGCCATACCAGTCGTGACTTATAGTTTCAATATCATTAACTGGTCAATTAGTGAAATATGTAATCTTGACTGGTCAATTAGTGAAATATGTAATCTTGACAGAAAAATACGAAAACTGTTGACAATGCATAGAATGCACCACCCTAAGGCAGATACAGAATGACATTATCTGCCAAGAAAAGAGGGGGGCCGTGGACTTTTACAACTGGCAATAACAATGAATATAGCAACAATTGGCCTAGACAGCTACCTGAAAAACTCTGAGGACTGGATCTTAAAACTTGTCTCAAAACAAGAAAGCATCATACTCAGTAACAAAACAGGCAAAGGAATATCTAAGTGAATTCCGAATACAACAAATTTCGGAATTAGACATACAAGAAACAAGCACAGAAAAAGCTTAGCACATGAAAACCCGTGCTAAAACTGCTGCCTTAGATATTCTGAATGATAAATGGCAAGAAAAACCTCTCAATGGCAAATACCCAAAGAGAGCAAATAATGCAGATGTTGACAAAGCCCTGACCCATCAATGGCTAATGGCCTCTGGCTTAAAATCTGAAACAGAAGGGTTTATTATAGCAGCTCAAGATCAATGCCTACCGACAAGGAACTACCAAGCCAACATATTAAAGAACGGCAGTAGCCCAACATGTCGTGTATGCCGACAACAAAATGAAACCATTGATCATGTTGTCTCCAAGTGCAGTCTTCTAGCGCCTACAGAGTACCTCAACAGGCATGATAGAGCAGCACAATATATTCACTGGGTAATTTGCAAAAACCTGGATTTGCCCCATGATAAAAACTGGTGGGAACACAAACCACCTCCAGTGCTTGAAAATGATCTCATCTCACTCCTCTGGAACTACACCATTCAAACTGACAGAAAGATAGACGCGAATAGGCCAGACATCATAGTAAAAGACTTCAGACAAAGAACATGCCTCCTCATTGATATGACAGTCTCAATCAATATAAACGTATCTGTCAAGACCTACCAAAAACTGGGCAAATATAAAGATCTGGAAATAGAAATCAGCAAAATGTGGAACCTGAAGACAAAAATAATACCTGTTGTCATAGGTGCCCTGGGAATGATAGCAAAAGGGGCTGATTGCTACCTAACTCAGATACCAGGAAACCCCAAAATGGCAGAAATTCAAAAGATAGTGCTCATGGGAACTGCTCATATCCTACACAAAATACTTTCTATATAATCTCAAGTTTTAAAACAAACATAATTTTCGTATGTTTTTTTTTTAGACATTCACTAGTACAACACTAAGTACAAAACCAAATATATGGCACCCTAGGCATAACACCAACATAAACTTCCAACTTGTTGTTTCTTGAGGTCTCTGGGTGAGACTTGGAGCCAACTTGTGTAAATGTAAAGCAAAAGTCAAACATAGAATAATAATAATAATAATAATAATAATAATAATAATAATAATAATAATAATAATAATAATAATAATAATAATAGCATCCCCCAACATGGATCCTCGAAACACTAGCCATTAACAAAGTAGCACCAACAATCATAAAATTCATAGAGCACTCTATGAATAAATGGCAAACAGTCCTACACCTCCAAACAAAGAGGGACTCATGAAAACCAAAGACATCCCCATTAGAAGAGGAATATTCCAGGGAGACACGCTCTCTCCACTCCTTTTCTGCTTGGCACTGTCACCTCTATCTGATATGCTAAATAGAACTGGATGCGGATATAAATGTTACGGCAAAACGATCAGCCACCTTTTATATATGGATGACCTAAAATTATACGCTGCAAATGACAAACAGCTGGAAACACTATTAAAGACAGTTCATGGATTTACCAAAGAAATAGATATGAAATTTGGATTAGAAAAATGCGCCAAAGTAACATGAAAAGAGGAAAACTAGTTAAGAGTAACAACATCACACTAGATAAAACCAATGAAATAAAAGAATTAGACCAAAGCCCAACTTACAAATACTTAGGAATCCATGAACTAGATAAGACACAACACACACAAATGAAAGAGAAAATAAAGCAAGAATATTATAGACGAGTTAGATCAATACTAAAAACAGAGCTCAATGCTAAAAACAAGATAATAGGTATCAACACTTTAGCTGTCCCAGTTATAAGTTACAGCTACAATATCCTTAACTGGACACGAAATGAACTGTCCAAAATAGATAGGAAAACAAGAAAAATACTGACAGGATCTAGGATGCATCACCCAAAATCTGACATAGAAAGACTATATATACAACGTATAGAAGGTGGTAGAGGCCTTATACAGCTGGAAAACTACTATAAAATAACCACCATAGGACTGCAAAAATACCTACTTCAGAAGGAAGGAAAACTGATCCAGATAGCAGCAAAACACGAGCAAAACAAAAAACAGTTCTCAGTATTTAAGGAAGCTGACAAATACAAACAAGAATTCATACCACCTAATAAACATGAAGAAGAAGAAGAAGATGATGAAGAAACAACAAAAGCTATAAAACAAATGAAATCCAAACTAAAAATAGAACAGCAACGGACCATGATAAAACGATGACAAGAAAAGCCCCGTCATGGTAAATACTGCACTAAACTAAACGCAAAAGAAATAGACAAAGAAAAATCCCAGCAATGGTTGAGAAGCTCAGGACTCAAAGCAGAAACAGAGGGATTTTTAATTGCAGCACACAAGACCAAAGCCTCCCCACCAGAAATTACCAAAAACATGTAATGAAAAGAAATATTACAAGTAACTGCAGAATATGTGGAGATGGACAAGAAACAATAATCATATTATCTCTAGCTGCCCAGTCCTGGCTAAGAAGGAATATATTCACAGACATGACAGAGTTGGAACCTACATACATTGGAAGCTATGCCAACATTATGGAATAACAACAGAAAAAAGATGTATATAGGCACACACCAGAAAAGGTCACAGAAAACGAGAAAGCAACCATACTCTGGGATATGCCGATACACACAGATAGAGAAATTAAGGCCAACAGACCAGATATAGTTGTCAGAGATCATGAAGAAAAAAATGCTTTCTAATTGATGTATCAATACCGGCAGATGACAACGTGTCTCTAAAAGAAATGGAGAAACTCTCAAAATACAAAGACCTGGAAATAGAGGTAACTAGAATGTGGAATCTGAAAACAGAAACAATTCCTATCATAGTAGGTGCATTAGGCATGATAAAAAAATATTCAGACAAATACATAACAAAAACACCAGGACTTACAAACACATATAACATACAGAAAATTGCATTACTAGGCACTGCACACATCCTACGCAGAACACTTTCCATACAATAACCATCAGAGCATCACAACAAATCACAGCACATACCCAAGGCACACAGAGCTGCGCTCGGTAGTGAAGTGAAAGCACGCTATAAAAATAAAACTACTGAATATAATAATAATAATGATGATGAAATAATATTATAATAATAATATAATAATAATAATAATAATAATAATAATAATAATAATAACAATAATAATAATAATTATAATAAAAATAAACTGAGCAAATATAAAAAAAAAACTGAGCAAATATAAAGATCTGGAAATAGAAATCAGCAAAATCTGGAACCTGAAGACAAAAATAATACCTGTTGTCATAGGTGCCCTGGGAATGATAGCTAAAGGGGCTGATTGCTACCTAACTCAGATACCAAGAAACCCCAAAATGGCAGAAATTCAAAAGATAGTGCTCATGGGAACTGCTCATATCCTACGTAAAATACTTTCTATGTAATCTCAAGTTTTAAAACAAACAAAATTTTCGTATGTTTTTTTTTTTAGACATTCACTAGTACAAAACTAAAAAAAACCCCAAATATATGGCACACTAGGCATAACAACAACATGAACTTCCAACCTATTGTCTCTTGAGGTCTCTGGGTGAGACTTGGAGCCAACTTGTACAAATATAAATCAAAAGTCAAACATAGAATAATAATAATAATAATAATAATAATAATATAATAATAATAATATAGAAATTTTCACCACCTTCTATAACCTCTCTTCTGATGATACTACCTCTTCTGTTACCGAACACGGTCATCAAAATTCACCTAATTGTAATTGCTGTCCTGGAACCACCTGCCTGTTACAAACCCATTGCAGAAGACATAATGTAATCTACAAATGCACAGTCCTTAACCTATTACACAACTCTACAGCCATATACATAGGATCAACAAAACTATGCCACTCATCTCCACTCTTTTAGTTACGATAAACATAGTAAATCTACAACACTTGCCAACCACATACGTCATCTCAAAAATGTAAATATACCCTATACTCTATCATGGTCCATACTGGACTCAGGACTTCCCTACCAAGGTCAACGCTCAATCTGCAAGCTTTGCCTGAAGGAGGAACTCCAAATATTAAAGCACAACTCTCCAACGCTGCTTAATAAACATAACGAGGCACTAAGCACATGCAACCACCACTTTTATCACACATTTAAATTCTACCACAAATCCAAATGCCAGAATGACCATACAGTACATTTCCGCAATAATTCTTAGGTAATCCCATTAACCTATTAATTTACACTCTAACTCATAATCCCTCTCTAGTTTCTCACATATACAACCATCTGAATATTTTCGTATGTATGTGCACACACCCATGCGTGCGTACATATGTACGAGTGAGGGTATGCATATATGCATGCATGTGGGTATATGTAAACATATGCACACATGCAAGGTATATAGACATGAGCGTATATGAGGGCATACGCATGCAAATAAGGATCGTATATGTAACTTATCTGATATATACATGTATATACATCTTTACATATTTTTTCTCAGACTTCTAAACACTGCTCTTTCCTTAATTCTTCATATATTTGCCTCACAATTAGAAGTCACTACTACACATTGGTCCTTCCACCACCTCTTAACCCCCCTTCCTCTATCTTTTACACTATAATACCTTTCTTTCTCTATCCCTACTCCTTCTTTCAAAATATCTCCGATGACTGATCTATATCTTCATTTTACTTTTTTCTTTTTTCTTTATTCCCTTTATTCCTATCTTCAGGGTTTTATTCTTTATTTTTTACTTTTTATTATTTTGTTATTTTTGCTAATCTTCTCTCTCCTTTCTTTTTCATTCTTTCTTCCTTTTTTTCCCCTTTCTTTTCTCTTTATTTCATTCCTCTCTTCCTGTTTTCAATTTAACCAGACCAATACACTCCCTATTTCTAGGTCATTTTAAATACAAACCTTGAATCTGCAACACTCTATATAAATTCCCTACTGGGAATGACCAAGCTTAAAAATCTACTGGATCTCACTCCTAAGGGAATCTTACATTGCTTATAAACTCTATATTTGGAAGGACTCGTACTAAACTCTGTTGGACTTTTGGATTTTACTCAAAGGATATTGGAATATTGCATATATACCACTATGCCTAAAAATGGATTTACAACTTCAATACCCATACATATCTTGCATCTATTTTCTTTCCTCCACCTCACTCTCTATTTTGTATCACATTGAAACTAACTATGACTTAATTTTTCCTCTCACACCATCTCCGATGAAGGGATATTATTAATTAATATCCTAGAAACAGCTGTAAGACCTTCTATCTATAAATGCTCTAATATCTATACAGCCTTGGTTTTTTTTATCTCATTATGCAAAAAATTCTTATATACACACGCTGACATAGAACCAACACTGAACCATTTATCTGCAATATTACCGAATCTGGAACTTAACTATGGTCTGTCTATAGCACTTATTCAGCATTACCTGACACCTCTGGGTCTCAATGACACCATTACCTCTTATATATATATATATATATATATATATATATGATGATGATTGAAGATATGAGAATTTTTATTAATCACGACAATTGTTTTGACACATCTAGCATCATTCCCACATGGGTGGGACACATAACAACTAGTTCAAGAGTATGGAGTAGATGTGTCTTTTTGGGTGATAAATAGATACAACTCATTAAAATAACAGTTCTGCAATGTGTTTTCTCATTTCATGTAAAGAGAAACAGCAAATTAAAGGACATTTTTTTTTATTTATGTGAAAGATCAAAAATATAATAACAAATGCAAAAAAGAAATGAACACACAATACAGAGAGAAAAGTATTAAAAATAACTGTTAAAAGATATGGACGTATAAATGCCCTCATGCTAGCTGCACGGCATATGTACACTTGCTCATACAAGTATCTATGAAGATGTAGGCAAACACATACGTGTGGTTTGATGAACTTCTATGCTGGAGTGAAGACAGTATGTTCTTTGTCCATCTCCTTAACTTCTTGGAGATTTTAGGAATAATTATACTAATTTGTCCATCTGTTCTAATTTAATTAAATTCTATGTCTTTGTGCAGTTGAGGATTGCTCTGCATTTTAAATTGATGTAATGATTGCATTGTTCAATTAAATGGAGTTGCATGAAACGATTGTACTACATTACATCCGGAAATCCTTGTTCCTTATTTTGATTAATATATTTATATGTATATATATATATATATATATATATATATATATATATATATGGCAGGCTTCTTTCAGTTTCCATCTACCAAGTTCACAGACAAGGCATTGGTTAGCCTAGGACTATAGACATGACAGAGTTGGCCAATATCTACACCGGATAATGTGTTGGCATTATAAAATCAAAACTGCAGACAAATGCTACAAGCACCACCTTGAGGCTGTAACTGAGAGAGAAGATGTAACTATTCTTTGGGACTTTCCAGTATGTACAGATCAGACCATCAAAGCAAATAAACCAGATATTGTTGTGAAAGACTAAAACAATAAAGCCTGTTTATTGATTGACATGAGAAGACCCTGTGACTATAATATCTCGGCAAAAGAATTTGATAAGATCAGAAAATTAAAGATTTGCCAATCGAAATCGAAAAGATGTGAAATCTCAAGACGATTATAATACCAGTGATTGTAGGAGCACTTGGAATGATGAAAAAAGGAAATGAAAATCATTTAAGAATGATCCCATGTAGGAAGTGAAAAAGATTGTCTTAAATGGTACATCACACGTATTGAGAAGAGCATCGTCACTGTGAAGTTTCTTTCCTTTTCCCCCTTTATTTTATTTGTTTACTTTTTTATTTTCCCCTTTTTCTCTTTGTCTTTCTTCCCCTTTTCTCTATCACATGACTCTATTATTTAACAATCTGGTGTTTATTTTAATGGCCTACCAATGTATACAGTGAGTTTCTTCACCCTAGGTGTCAGGAAGACACTTGGCAAAATTGAAAGAAGAGGATAATAATAATAATAATCATCTCTTTATTACAGTCTTTGCTGGAGCTCCTGGAATCTTTTATGCATAGCAGGCTTACTACCTGCAGCCTACAGTATTGTTCTATTCACTCTTTTCAGCTAATACTTTCCTGATTATTCTGGCCGTGCCAAGAAGGCAAAACTTTTGTAAAAGTTCTACTGGGAACGCTATCCTGATTTCCTTTATATTCCTCTTGATGCCTTCGGATACTGTTCCCAAGGACCCAACAATAATTGGCACTATCTTCATCTTCATTTTCCATAGCCAGGCTATTTTGTACTTAAGAGGGTTGTTTCTGTCTATATTTTCGCCTTCCTTCTTGAATATTCGCAGGTCAAAAGGGTATGTAACATCAACTATATAGCAAAATGGTGGTGCACCTTGTCCACCATCATTAAGTCCAGTATGTTATGCCCTAGCTCATCATCTATTTGGATTGGGAATCCCAGATAATTTTGCTAGTCTCCGACTCTGCTACTCTCTGTGGTTTGTGCTCACACTATATCTTGCCTCTCTTTAGCAAACACTTTTGGCAGTTTCCAGTGTAGCACTTTCTCTACCTGGTCGTGTTGCTACAACTTGTACTGGTTTTGGGCAAGTGTAGGGCATTCGTTTGTGATATGGCCAATAGTTTCATCCACTCTATTGCAGATATGGCACAGGGGAGACACTTGCTCATTTCTTAGTTTGACCCTCCAGTTCGTAGCCAAAGCTTCGTCTTGTTGCACTGCCAGTATAGTGCACTTGGTTTCTTTTTTCAGTGTTTCTTTCATCAGCCAATCCCACCTATTTTTTCCAGAAACTTCTGTTGTGGCTACATGGAGTTGATTGTGTAGACCCTTCTTACGTAATTCTTCTTCATGTCCTTTTATTATTATTTATTTCTTTATTGGCCACAGGGGGCTAAATATAGAGGGGACAAACAAAGGGATTAAGTCGATTACATCAACCCAGTGCATAACCGGTACTTCTTTAATTGAACCCAAAAGGATGAAAGACAAAGTTGACCTCGGTAGAATTTGAACTCAGAACAAAATACCACTAAGCATTTCGCCCAGTATACTAACAATTCTGCCAGCTTGCTGTCCTTCTATTATTATTACTTTTTTAGTACATTGATGTAACGGTTAGCACACTTACTGAGAATATAAGAGATGTGGGTTTGAGTCCCATGCATACAGAAAACCCACTCAAGGAGCCAATATGGCAGAATCATTAGCACGCTGGGTCAAATTCTCAGTGGCATTACATCCCTTTTCACATTCTGTGTTCAAATTCTACCATGGGTGACTTTGCATTTCATCCTTTCAGGGAAGCGGGGCGGGGGGGGGGCACTGTCCCCTCTCAACTAAAACTTCAGGTCTTGTGCCTTTAGTATAAAGGATTATTATTATTACTTTTATTTTTCTGCTGGGGTTCTCTTTGCCTTTCATCCTATCATCAGGGTTGATAAAATAAGTACCGGTTTAACACTGGGTTGATCTAATTGACTTATCCTCTCCCCAAAATTACTAGACGTATGCCAAAAATGTGAAACAATTGTTATTATTATTACCATGACAACAATAGAATTTAAAAAATAAATATAAATGATTAAACAAAACAATAATTTCAAAAAACAACAAACAAATACCATGTTCGAAAAAAGTATATATATTTTATTTAGTATTGTTTGTCCATTTTTTTTATTAAAATTTTTTTTTAAAAACAAATTGTCTTAAAAATCGGGAGTTCTTTGACAGTGTATGGAGAGATTTGACTGCATTCTGAAGATTAGATGATATACATGCTGACTTAATTTTAAAAATAAAATATTAAAATAATAATAATAATAATAATAATACAAAATCAATGATGAAAGAAATAATTCTAAAATATTTTACACCTGTGATCATGTTGATACCAGTTTCATTACCATTTTTTTTCGTTATTGTTGTTGTTGTTGCTGTTGTTTTAGTAAGTTACTTTTTTTTGTATAATTTTATTGAATTATCTATTTTTTCATTTTTTTAAATGTTAATTTCAGAAATTTAATAAAAAAATTTATTTTAAAAATACAAAAAGAAATCATTCTGAGTATAATAATAATATAACAATAATGGCTCTTGAGAATATATTATATATATATATATATATATATACACACACACACACATACATCCATACACAAACATATCTGAAGAACACTTAATGATAAAATTTAAGTAAATCTGCATTTATAATAAACATCATAAAATAATAATGATAATTTCTTTTAATAACGATAAATTATTATTGTTTTTCCTTAAAGAGGAAAACTTTAGAAAGTAGCTTGACAATGATGCTTTCCCTTGTCACGAAAGAAATATACAGAAATGCATATCGTTTTCTAATTGGGTAGCCAGCTGATCAACTTGCTCAATACCTTTAGCAGTAGCTGTGGAAGTAGTAGTAGTAGTAGTAGTAGCAGCAGCATTAGTAACAGTAGTAAATATTACTCATTTTCTTCTCAGTTTGCTTTTATTACCTTCCCCAAAACTTATGCAAGCAATATTTATAATGTACCTACAACCCACACACATATGTACATATACATAAATATATATATATTTACATATATACACACACCCATTATAAATTGATTTCAGCCAATCTTACCAATTCGTTTCACACTAGGTAATAACCAGATATTAGATAACCAAATATTAAATGACAGCATGGTTAAGTTACACTATGTGCTCTTCAGAGATGGCAGGTAAGGAAGATTATTTCAAAAACATTTTTTTCATAAAAATCACTTATACATGTTCAAAGGTGAGTTCATTTACATGTGTGTGTGCGTGTGCATATGTATATGTGTATGTATTGATGAAATTGAGTGTTTTAAAAAGTTGCCTGCCTTATTTGAGAGAATTTTTGTAAATATCTTCTCATGAACAAGACAGATAGATTTCTCTTAAAACCATCTTCATTAAGCAATATTTTTAACTTGGCATTTCTCATATTGGGTACGTTTTGTTGAATGTGGTTGAATTTTGCTTTCATTAACAGCCACTTACAGTATTTTACATATATATATATATACATACTGTATACATATATACATAGAATATATACATACTGAGTGTATCAGTGGTACCTCCTGAGAGGGACAGTCACACATGCATCATACAAAGTCACAAGGCCAGGCACCGTATGTCCATTTATTTCTGAATTCTAATAAGCTAACAATAATATCAATTTCTAGTGGATGAAATGCATCCAAATTGATTTTTCCAAATGCAGGCTTTTATAGGAATGAAGAAAATATTCTAAGCCCTTTTAGAAATCTTAAGCTTTTTTTATTTTTATTTTATTTATTGTTATTTTTTTGTTAAAAAAATCTTCCTTCCTCACAGATCTAACCATCGATATTTTTTATTACAAATTCTTTCTTAAAAGAAACAAATTCTGTAATTTATCTCTTTTTACAATTAAAAAAGCCCACTAAGAAAGCATACAACGCACCCTACAAAATTAATTATATTTGTTTAAAATGGAAATATAAAGCAACTTTAATTTTGTGTAATTATGCAGAGTTATGGATGAAAGGTATTTAATAGAGTAAGGTTAGGCAGGTATCAATTCAGAATTAAGAATTTACCCCAACTACTTAATAATGCTTTGGTAATAATGCTCATTACAAGGAAACACTGACAATGTGCTACTACCAATCTGATTGCCATTTATAAGATAGGAGTGCTATCAATTTTAATATGTAATCAACAAAATTTTGCTACCAAACAGCTTTGTCCAGTTTTGGGCTGAAGCAAGAAATTCATTTTCAAAATGCATCTGATGAAGTAAATAATTAATTTCAGAGTTCAGATAATTACAGTTTAGATAGAGTCCAATAAGGTGTCTACCAGCAAAGTGAATGTGTGTGTGTGTGTGTGTGTGTGTGTGTGTGTGTGTGTGTGTGTGTGTAGGGCAAAATGGTAAAGAATAAGTCCATTTTTACTCAGCAGTATGTTTATTAGAAGTTTTATTGAAATTAGAAAGATAGTAAAAATGAAAAGAAAAACAACAGTTAGATGGCTGCTTTTTATTAGTTTTCCAGTAATTTTCCCTCATCAGAAGTCTGGACACACCTAGGATAATGCAATTATATCAAAACTATTGGTAATATAATTTCATTTGGTCATATGGTACCAATGTAAGAAATTGATATTATGTTTTATCTTTGACTAAGAGGATGCTTATGGTTATTCAGCTGAATATGTAATTAGTATCTCCATATTTTTCATGGATGCCTTTAGAAGAATCCAATCAAATGCGTGTATTTGGGCCAATTTTCTGGTTGGAGGATCACTTCTTTTTTCTTCCTTGCACCAGCTACAGGGGCCTGATAAGTATCACAGGTATATCTCCAGCTCCCCTGATTAACTCAGTGAAAATCTAAGAAAAGCGACCCATTTCCAAGTAAGGGCCATCTTACCTTTCAAAATATAGGTTATACCTTAATACTTTCCTCATCTTGAGTGTAGTACATAATTTATGATATTTGATGCTGTTTTAGATATTATACTGACGGATATTACTTCTGGATTGCATAAAGTATTGAAAAGAAGTTGTTTAATAAAAGCATATTCTTTATCTGATATCAACATAAATGGACAGCTTGAGGTAATTGACAAATTGAAATAAAGCAGCACTCCTTTGTACCATAATAGCAACTCTACAAAAGAGACCAAAAAGACACAGCTTGCTCTTATCTGCTATGATAAGTTGAAAGATCATTTGGAAATGAATTTCCATTACAATAGAGTTTAATATTTGCATGTTTAAGATCATGAGTATAAGAGCTTGACGAGAAGTGTTTGAGAAGAAGTGTTTGACAAGGCTATTGATATGTGAATGAAGATTCAGGTGCTTTTGAAAACTTTTTTTTACATCTCTGACCCAGAAAACTAGAGAACAAGTTGCTACCCACATACATAAATAAAATCACATCTCTGCAATGGTGAAACATTAGTTAAGAATTACTCCTCAAGGAACAGTGAATGCTTAGAACATAAGCAAAATCTATTTTGGTGAAACAGAAGATGCAGCTGCATTGCTCGTTTCTTTGTCAAGCTGCCAACAGATTTGAGAAGTCATTCAGTTTTGTGTTAACTATTAAACAATACATATGCATCATGATCTGGCTGTGCACTGACTGATGTTTGATGAAAGAAAGTACTACAATTAAGTGGTGCATTCTTTCATCAAACATCAGTGTCAATGTGCAGTTACTTCATGATATATAGATATTGTTTAACAGTTGACACAAAATTGATTGACTTCTCATATCTGTTTGTAACTTAACAAAAATAATTTCTTATCCAATTCAAAATTTACCAGAAATGCTATTACTTTCCAAGTTTTCTTTATTTAAATTGTCTCATTATTCAGCTGTATTGATTTTTTTTTATAAACTGCATATTTAAAAAAAATTAAATATACTTGTTCACAAATGTTCAAGTGAAATATTTAAACAAAAATGGTTATTCAAAAAATATTCTGTCTGCTGTAGGAAAATACCAAAAATATTAATATTTCTAAAACTAGAAAAAAACCCATAAAACTGCTGTTTTAGAAATATTCCTTGATATTTACTACAAAAAATAAAAATTTAAAGGGGAAAAAAGTAAGAAAACTAAGAGAAACACCAAAATACAAAGAAAAAACTAAAAATGAAAAATTAAAAAATTTTGGTCACTATTGCTGAATCAATTCAATAGTGACACTATCAAAAGTTAAAACAAAGCAAAAGATTAATTATATCTAGAAATTAACAGAGAACTGTGTAATTTAGCAGTGATACAAATTAGATGCATGTATGTGTGTAAAAAATTGTGTAGATATTCATAGAGATTTCGGCATGTGTGTGTTGAAATTATACCCATACAGTGCTGTCTGTGCAAAAGATTTAGGTATGGCTCAGATATCTTAAGTTTTGGTACACTAACACACAAAACTTTACACATCTCTAGCAAAAACGTATTGTGCACCCATGCTTTTGAAGGGTAAATGTGCACCCACTACATATGTAATGTATATATAATGTGTGTGTGTATACACACACACAAACATATATATATATTAGTTAATATATAATATATAATATATAATATATAATAATATATAATATATAATATATAATATATAATGGCACCTGTGTCGGTGGCACATAAAATCACCCACTACACTCTCAGAGTGGTTGGCGTTAGGAAGGGCATCCAGCTGTAGAAACACTGCCAGATCTGACTGGCCTGGTGCAGTCTTCGGGCTTGCCAGACCCCAGTTGAACCGTCCAACCCATGCTAGCATGGAAAGCGGACGTTAAACGATGATGATGATATATATATAATTATCTGTCAGTGTATAGGAATTATGAAGTAACAGAACAATTGATTTAAAACAAAAGAAAAAGGTTAAGCTAATTAAATTATTTGATGTTAATTTAATTCCTGTACCAATAATATTGGTCAAATTTGTATTTTTCAAGATGTATAATCATAGTTCCCTCAGTCACAAAACAAATGTTTTATGAAAGAGATGTAAGTAACTTGCTCTTTCAGTATATTATGGGTATAACCTTTTTTGGGTTTTTAAGGAAGGTAGAGCAAGATTGCCTCCTGGCAAGATTTGAGCACAGAATATATAAACTGGTTGAAATTCAAACACAGTAAAACAGTTTGTTGCTCCACTATTTCTAACAATAAACCGTCTTAATGTTAATCTTTATTTAGACTAAACTTATCACCATAAGTAGAACATTAAAAAAAAAAAAGAAGAGAAAAGCTACAAAGCATTCTATTTCCAGTCCACCAATTTAATATTCCATCTACTGAAACATCAATAATATGGTAGAATATAGAAGACTGCTACAGTAAAGTTTTGGTTTCTTGTAAAGAAAGATAAATTCTTGTTGAAACTTAGAAAGGCTAACAAATTTCAGATTAATATGGTGAAAGGTGGATTATTCTAGTGTATGCTAGGGATTGCATAGACTAAGACAAAACTTGTTCATTAAAAAGAAAATTAAAATATTGGTATTTAATAATGTACAACAGATAGAGGAAGAGTGTGTGTATACCTCCATGAGTTACATATATATATATATATATATATATATATTAGTAAGGTTGTAGGAACCAGTAAATAATTGTGGTCTTTTTTTAAAAACCATTATAGAAATTATTTACCCTTATTATATTATATATATATATATATATATAGATGTACATTTATTTATATTCATGCATTACACTTTGAAGAAGATGTATTGCTCAATATGTAAATGAAACTATTTCTCAGGGCTTTATGATAATAATTGTTTCTAATCAAGGAACAAGGCCAGCAATTTTTGAGAGGAGTGGGTAAGCTGATAGAATCACATCCGATATTCAATCAACACTTTATTTTATCAACCCACAGAGAGATGAAAAGCAAAAAAGTTGACTCTGGCAGTTTTTAAACCCAGAACATAAAGAGCCTGCAGAAATATTGCAAGGCATTTTATTTGAGGCTCTAATGGTTCTGCCAAGCCACTACTTTAATAAAAATAATAATAATAATGATGATGACTTTTTAAATATCTACAAGAATCCAACCCAAAATGAATGAAATTCAAAGTAAGTACAAAAGCATTGCACATTGTACTATTTGTTAAAAGTCTCCATGTTAGTATGTTATGCTAACAGTTGTATATTGCTATAAGTATTAGAAATTAAGAGAATGTCAGTTTTAATACTTAGAATAAACATTTCCAATGATAGGTGGTAGACTTAATTTACAGCACCACCACTACATGGCAACTTGGTTGTCCTTAGTAGATCCCTCTCAGTTGGAAGCATTTACATCAAGGTTTGTAGAAACATACCTCACACCAATCTTGGAGACATTGTAAAGAGACAAAGACATTTCCTTCCCTCCAGACTAAAAGGTAAACAATACAAACAGCATCACAGTTCATTCAAATGCAGTTTATGGTTCATAGATGTGCCACATGTTTTAGGGGCTAGTCTGTAAAATGTTGCTGTTTAGAAAACTTGAATGCTTTTTAATGCACAGCACTGATACAGGTGGCATTTCTTTACAATAAAATTCACTATAATTATTTTTTTCTATTTTTGTATTATAAAACTGGAAAAACAAAGCATTTGGCATTTTGTAATGATTTAGCACTCTATTCTGTTTGCTGTCGACTGAAGAACATTTAAAATCACTAACTTAGAAAATGAAAAAGGTGAACGAGTTAGAAAAAACATGAATAACAGCCAGAGCTTGACTGCACTGTCAGAATTCCAATAACAAATTCACAAGTCTTTCTACTGTAACAAAACATTTTTGGACATTGGACGGATTATCTTAACAATATTGATCTCTTCAAAGATCAATGGACTTAATCGTAAATATGCTTATTCCGAATAAATCTTTGATCTTCCGTCTGTTTAGGTTATAAGTATTCCAGTCGTTAGATTAACCAAACTACCAACTCCTTGTATTAACATGTAAATGTGACTGAAAACTTTGTAGATATGAATATACTCTTAACTAAATTCTCACGTGATCATGGCATACTGTGACAAAAGTGAAGTTTTGAATTAGAAGTACTGACATTCCAATCAGTTTCCATACCATTCACTTACATGGCTTGGAAAATTCCAAATTTTATGATAAAACACACATGTTCTAGATGCCATGCAGTGGAATGGAATCTTGGACTTTATGGCCTTCAAGAAAATCTTTGTAACCACTCAGACTTACAGGTACAGTCATTCCAACAATTTTCTCAGATCTTGTCTACCCACATCTAACCAACAAGGCTTAAGTCAACACAAGGGTACAAGAAAAGACATGTCCAAGATGCAACACAGCAGGATCAAACTTGGAACCTCAATATCATGGAGCAAACTTCTTCACCATTTGACTGTGAAAAAATGTGTATATACATGCATGTACTTAAATACACACAAACACACACATAAATATAAGTATATATATATATATACCTACACATATGCACATACACACCCACTTTACTTGATCATAATGGTGCTTCTATAATACACAATTCTTAAAGAACATCATGTTGTCTTTGAAATCTACAATTCTTCAAATGGTTTCTCTACGTGTCAAGCAGCATAATGCTCCTAGCACTTGGCTAAATTTCTCTATTTTCTGCTTCTTAGAAAAACAATGTTCTATTTCATTATTATCACCATACAATATATGATAAGCTAATACTAACAATCAAATACATGTGGATTTATACATGAACAAGTAGGAATAAAGAGGAAGAGAAAGTGAAGAACAAAGCTTCTTTTTTGTCTATTTTACTTTCACCATCTCTTTCAAGTTCTTTACAGCACAATCCTGAGATTATATAACCTATATACACACACCTACACACACACACATGTGCACAAACACACAGTAACTCTTTTCTTATATTGATTTATATTGATACATTAAGCAATATATACATATTTACATGTTTCAGGCCTATATAAGTATATATTCATACTGATTAAATACATTTATGTACCCTGGTTCGTATGCATTTTATATATTCATACATACCAATAAACATTAATATAGCAAAAAAAAATTTTTATATATAATTATATAAGTATATTAGTAGTTTACATATGAATAGTCTTATTCATTAGTCATAATGGTGGTATAGTATTACAATGGGAATTATATACACACACATTATGTACATAGATATGTGTGCATATGTATAAATGCATGTTTATACACACATACACACACACACATATATATATATGTATGCATATAGATATATATATGTATGTATATATATATGTGTGTGTGTGTATATTTGTGTAGTAAAAATATACATACAAACATACACAGACACATATTTAGTTATATAACAAGATTTTATATAAAAAAAAATTAAAAGAAAATGATAATAAAAAATACTAGATTCTTGTTGCCAAAGTGGAATCTAGTTGAGTCTATTGCAAATTAAAGAAGTATTTCTGTTCTGTGTGAAACAAACATGGAAAGCAACAGAGATAAAAGAATATGCAAGTTTGCAAGTGTCTATGATGGAACAACAAAGCCCAATCATGAAACACGTTAAAGGGAAGAGGTTGTGGGAGTGGTGGCTGAATTCTTTGAATCAGGTCCATAGCATATTACTGATGATCTCTTTTTTTTCCTTTTTTGTGAAAAAAAAAACCAAAAAAAAAAAACTGATG
>NC_043016.1:16377826-16397826 GCF_006345805.1 Octopus sinensis | reverse complement strand
TATACATCATATCTATATTTAGGTAATTTCAGTTATTTACTTCATTTATTCTCTTGTTCTATTTATAGATTTCTTTGTATCTTTTCTCAATTTGGATTAGGAGTCGCTCTGACTTCTTCCATTTTAACAGATCTCATGGTTCAATCAGATTGAGATTCCAATTGTGTGTTCTGTTCTTTTTCGTTTCTTTTTTCTTCCTTTTATTCCTCATTTAGAAACATTTTTATGCTTTATGTTTTTTTTTCCTCTCCATTTTGTTGTATACATACTTTTCATTTTAAAATTTAGAGTGAAGCCAAATAAAGCTTGCGGTTTTCTGGTAGGACTGGGCCCCAGTTTGGAGCTGGCTTAATCAGCGATTTTACTCTCTGTAAGTTAAAAAAAAGGGGAAAAAAAAAAGAGAAAAAGTTGAATAACATTGAAACATTAGAAAGAAAAATCCTAAACTGAGAATAAATTAATTATTGATATATTATAATGAAATATAAGTCATTAATTTTGTAGTAATTGAGCAGAGATATTTCAATCAATTGAATCAAAGATATTATAGTCACTTAGTGTGTGTGTGTGTGCGTGTGCGTTTTTGGATATGTGTATTTGTGTGTGTGTATGTTTGGGTGTGTGTGTGTGTTTGTGTTTTCTGTTCTTTTAGCTTTTAGTTTGGTTGAGGTTTGCTTCATTCTGTAGATTTCTTTGTGTGTTGTTTGGCTTATGAGGCAAATGTGAATTCTTTCTAAGTAGATATATTAACCCTGAGAGAGAATAAAAAATTAGGAAGATAAGATATGAAATAAGGTAGAGATTGTAAAAGAAAGAGAGAAGAAAAATGGAACAGTAAAAGATGGCAACAACTACGTACTTCCATAAATGTTCCTTCAGCTCTGTAAATGGAATATATCATCACCAAAGGAATTGGAACCAAAGAAACTAATCCAAGAATCCAGCCAAATCTTATGGCCCATGGTGGATATTGAATATCACCGTATGTCACTGGTCCTAATGTAGAAACACTGAAAAGCCAAATGAACTAAACAAAAAAAAAAGAAAAGAAAAGAAAAAGCTTTTTAGAATGTAAACTTAGCACCATAATAGAAAATGGTTTTAAATAACAGCAAATAATCTTTATTTAGCATAATTTTTTCTAGCCAGCATGAGCTGGAAAAGTTGACAGGAACTGGAGTCACCAAGAACTTGCAAGACAAGACCTTACTTTGAGTAGGGTATAGTACTGAGAGATGGATTTGAAAGTATGATAGAGGGACAAAAATTAGTGTGTATACATACATGCACACACATATAAAATCATTATCATTTAATATCCCCTTTTTCCACGTTGGCACACGTTGGAAAGTTGAACATGAACTGACAAACCAGAGGGCTGTGCCAAGCTCTAGTGTCTGTTTCTACAGCTGGATACCCTTCTCAATGCCAACCAATTCACAGAATGTACAAAGGGTGCTTTTTACATGATATGTTAAAAGGTCAGAAAGTACCTACAAAATCAGATTCCTCAATTGAGTGTGGTGTAGTATTATGGGATAAGAAAGTGTGACAAAGGGGCTGGAAAAGGTGAATGGATGACTTGCCCACCTGGAAAGTGAGAGAGAGACGTGAAGTCAAGGTGCATGGTGAATATGAGAGAGAGAGGGAACAGGATGGAGGGAGAGGAAAAGGTGGGTGAGTGGGTTAGAGCATGAAAAGAGTGTAACAGATGATTAGAGATGGAGACTGCACCATTATCCATCTGCATCACATGCCCCTACCAGTGCAGTCTTCCCTCCTGAACACCACATCTGATGCTTCTTATGCCCAATTTTTCTCTTCACACATTTGTACTTTGTTCCATTTGCACAACAAATCATTGCAGAAAGTAGAGGCTTAACTAAATACTGCAAAGCTACTTTGGTCAGGCAAAATGCTTCTTCTTCTTTTATTATTTGATAAAATAGTTTAAAACATATTTTCAGAGATGAAACTTTGAAAGTATTACTTGCTCTTTATACCTGAATCCAGTAAAATATCTAGTATCAAAATCCTCATATCGATTAAATTAATTCTACATAGTTCTGGGTTCAGTTTCACTGTGTGGCACCTTGGGCCATATGGAGTCCTATCACAAACAACTCTTCCAAGAATAGTGAGTGGAGAAGATGCCTGGGTGGTCAAATGGATGGATATTTTGAAATTTCAAGAATGAAGTTCTGTCATTAAAAATATAATTTCTGAGGTTATGTCACATTACAATTGATTATGATTTATAAGTGTAAATTTACCAAAATAACTGCAGGTGTGATAAAGCACCAAGATATCTTCCACCATCGACACGGCTGGTAACCAATCATGAGTTCAATATCCTTATAGAATCGATCAACACCTGGAATTAAAATGAAAGGAATTTAAACAGTGCTAAAATAGCAAATGAAGAAAATAGTACTATTATTATTCTAAAATAAGAAGTGTTTCTTTCAGTTGCTGTCTGCTAAATTCACTCAAAAAGCTTTAGCCAGCCTGAGAGGCTATAGGTGCCATGCAGTGGGACTAAACCTTGAAATATATGGTTGGGAGACAAGCTTCCAAACCACACAATCATGCCTCCTCCAAGCTATATTATTTATTTAAATATTTAAATGTATCATTTTCTTCTATAGCATGAGTAA
Source organism: Octopus sinensis (assembly GCF_006345805.1). Lineage (NCBI taxonomy): Eukaryota > Metazoa > Mollusca > Cephalopoda > Octopoda > Octopodidae > Octopus > Octopus sinensis. The sequence goes on along the minus strand of NC_043016.1, from coordinate 16,395,169 downwards.
TTTTGAAATTGTTGAAAACTTAAATGCACTAACTATGCTGAACTGAATTGAACATATACACACATATATATCTATAAATACATCTATAGAACTGGTAATGTGAATTATGGAATTAACTCTAATGGTAATTCTCCTAAACTATATTTTCATACTTTAGATAAAAGTAATTTCAATTCTGATAATACAGTTAAAACCTAGTTTTAATATTAATTACAATACTGATAATAATCCAACTCTAATACCTACTTCTGAGAGATGGGTTAGTACTAATTATTTTAACAACATGTACTAAATGCATGTGTATAAATGCCTTTGTAATTGTAAGAGCAAAATTATCTGCCCTTTAGAAAACTGCTGTTAAAGAAAAAGTACAGTTCATTAGTGTAAAGTAATAACAGGGAATCACAAGCACTATTACATAGGTAGATAAATAGATTAACTAATTGCCTTGACATAGAATGTTTATTCTTTTGTTATCTACTGACATCATCAAAAATTAAATACAAAAGTGGGTTTTCTTAGAATATTATATTTCTTCTTAACATTATTTTTCTATGCATTCATCTATTAGAGATATTTTCTTAGCTCACTTTGAATTTAATTAATTTCAGATTGCCTTGATAACACTGTATTTGTATTATACTTTCAGGTATATTAATTTGACTGGTATTTTATACATTTTTCTGTCTAAATATGATGACACGACAGAAACGATCTTTGGTATATTATGGTGGAATCACCAATTAAAGACGTGATTTTCTCCATCTGTATTTTTGTCATACATTACATTACATTACATACAGTACGTACGTATGTACATCCATCCATCCATCCATACACACATACGTATATATATATAAATTCTCTACTTGGAATGATCAAGTTTAAAAACCGCTGGATCTCACTCATAAGGGAATCTTACATTGTGTATAAACTCTATATTTTAAAGGACCTATTTTAAACCCTGTTGGACTTTCGGACTTTACTCAAAGGATATTGGAATATTACATATATACCATTCTGCCTAAAAAATGGATCTACAACTTCAATATCCCCACATATCTTGCATCTATTTTCTTTCCTCCACCTCACTCTCTATTTTGTATTGTATCTAAATTAACTATTACTTAACCATCCTCTCACACCATCTCTGATGAAGGGATATAATTAATAAATAGCCTGGAAACAGCTGTAAGACCTTCTGTCTATAAATGTTCTAATATCTATACAGCCTGGGTTTTTTTTATCTCATTACGCAAAAAATTCTTATTATATATATATATATATATATATATATATATGGCTTAGGCATTGTGAGATTAATAACCAGGTGTAGAACTCAAAATATTTATATTTCAGAATGAAGAGTAAGTCCAGTACAGAAAAGTAATAAGAAAATGACAAAGGAATAAAATGATAACTTTATGAAGTTCATGAGATAATTGTTTTATTTCTTTGTCATCTCATTTTCTTATATCATCATCATCATCATTTAGTGTCTGTTGTCCATGCTGGCATGGGTTGGACAGTTAGACTACAGCTGGCAAGCCAGAAGGCTGCACCAGACTCCAATCTGATTTGACATGGTTTTCTATGGCTGGATGCTCTTCCTAACACCAACCACTCTGAGAGTGTAGTGGGTGTTTTTATATGCCACTGGCACTGGTGCCATTTGCATGACACCAGTATCTGCCATGACTACGATATCACTCAGCTTGATGGATCTTCTTTTCAAGCATAACATAATGCCAATATCTATATATATATGTAATGTATCTTTCCTGGATAAGAAAACACAACCTCTGCTGTTTAAACAACACATTTACATTAAGTAGGTAATAATAATACTGTTTATATTAAGGAGCTGCATCTATTGCACAGTCTGAACCTATTCTACATATGCAACTCCACCACTGTAAATCAGCAAATATTTTATACACTATGTGTGTATATATATTTCAGGTTAGAGATTTTGATTTCATTTTGGAAGTGACTCGAGTGCACTGTATTGATAAGCTCCGAATAAGGTAAAATACGTATCTGTCACTCATGAGATCACTTCTGGGGTGATTTAGCTAAGAAATAGATTGAGTTTGATTCACACTATACATCTTCAAAGGGACATTTCCCACATGCAAAACAAAAGCTCCTGACATTAAACAACACACTTAAGTTAAGTATGGATGATGTTTGTATGTGTATGTGTGTGTGTGCATGTGTTGCATATGTGTGTGAATATATGTAGTTTTACACACATAAGTACATATATATATATACACACAAAATATGATATATACCATAAATCCATGCAATGACAACACACTCTGCCAGAGAGATCAACATCAGAGAGAAACTTGCACAATACCAGTCCATGATTTGTAATACATAGATTCCACCCTGAAAAATATAAAAAAGAAAATTGTTAGGAGTTATTAACTTAGTATGAAGAAGAATATTATAATAGTGGTTTGCATTGTTTGTGCTGAGCCAGTCCCACTCTGACATCAAATCTGTGTTGGCCTGGTGCAACAAATGTTACAAAACCAGTAGTTATTAGAACACAGGATCTGCATAAAGTAATCTTCACTTAGAGGAGAGCTAAAGGGCCTCATATGCACTGGACCCATTAGGGTGTCTGAGAGTGACCTATTAACCCATAACTGGGATCCTTGCATGTGCTGCTGGCTCAAAGTAGAGCTGGGAGCAATAGTGGCTAAGAGGTGGGTTGGCCATGTGCTATCCATGGAAGACACTCATATACCTAAAGCCTTCTTCTATGGTCAACATAGCTCTGATAGCAAGCACTAAGGTCACCCATTGCTCTCTTATAAGGACACTCTAAAGACCCGCTTGAAAACCTGCAAAATAAATCTGAGTACATGGAAATTGAAAGACATCACTGGAGAAGCAATTTCTACCAAGCCATAGACACATGTATTCTTACCATAATTCACAGGCATGGCTGTGTGGTATCAAGTTTGCTTCTCTACCATATCATCCTGCACTCAGTCCCATTCCACAGCATCTTGGGAAAGTGTTTTCTACTAAAGCCTCAAGCTGACTGAACTTCTAAAACTAAGAAGTCTTTCATATATATAATATATATATATAATATATATATATAATATAACAGGCTTCTTTCTCTATCTCTCAATATATATATTGTATGTCTTGTGATAAGAAGTTTGCTTCCCAACCACATGGTTCCAGTATCTTCTACTATAGTCTCAACCAAACCCTTCTGAGTGGATTTGGTAGATGGAAACTGAAAGAAGCCTGTGGTGTGTATATAAGTGTGTGTGTGTGTGTGTGTGTGTGCATGTGTTTATCCCCCCATCACTGCTTGACAACCATTTGTTGATTTGTTTATGTCTTCATAACTTAGCAGTTCAGCCAAAAAACACTGACAGAATAAGTACTGGGTTAAAAAGTAACTACTGAAGTTCATTTGTTAGACTAAACCCTCCGAGGATGTCCCTCTTAGCTTGGCTGCCATGACTGGTCAACATAGAACTAAAGAAATAAACCAATGCCAACCTGAGTGATGCAGGGGAGTCCAAGCAGAAGTTCCACAAAACAAGCAACGGCACAAATCAATGTTTTCTTCCCTCGGAGATATTCGGGATATTCGTCCATAAAGGCACTCAACATGGTCTCAAACATCCCAAACTGATAAAATACATTTAAAATTGTATGAGCAAAACAGCAGAAGAAAATAATAAATAAAATAAATAATAGCAATTATTAAAAAAAAAAACAAAACAAAAAATAGAAATAATAAAATAAATAAATTGTAGAAAAAAAAAGATTTATTTCTGAAAAATAGATCTGACAGAATAAATCCATAATGACAGGAAAATAATGATGATGATAATAATAATAATAATAATAATAATGATGGTAATAATAATAATAATAATGATAATAATAATAATAATAATAATAATAATAATAATAATGATGATGATGATGATGATGATAATGATATAATAATAATAATAGTTTTGGCTCAAGGCCATCAATTTTAGGGGAAGGAGTTAGTTGATTACGTTGAGCCCAGTATGACACTTGGACTTTATTTTATCAACCCCGGAAGGATGAAAGGCAAAGTCTACCTCAGCAGAATTTGAACTCAGAATGTAAAACTGGAAGAGACACTACTAAGCATTTTGTCCAGCATGTTTACAATTCTGACAGCTCACCACTTGAATAATAACAATAATAATAATAATAATAATAATAATAATAATAATGATGATAATAATAATAATAATAATAATAATAATGATAATAACAATAATAAAAGATGGGCTACAGCAAATATTCTGCTCAATACCACAGATTTGCTTGTCAGTGTTTGACCTTAACAGTTGAGCATGTCCCTTAGTGGCTGACGATATGTGCATCTCTGATCACGAGCAGAAGTAGTGGGGGAGCATCATAGCCATGTGTTCAGAGGGATTCTTTGGGGTTGAATAATTCACCTCAGGAAACATGGGTGGTTCTTTCAACATCCTTAAACAACCCTTATTCAGGGACCTTTTGAGCGGGATGGGCTACTCAACCTGAAGGAAAATTCTATAACCTGGGTCCCACCTGCAAGGTCATGTGCTGTTATCTTGATATGAGATCACCATGTCGCGCACATATGGTTGTGATGCATGTGCCTGGTGTACCCTTATCAGAACGGGTAGTCATGATGGGTAATTGGGCTTCGTATATTTTACCCCAGTGTCACTTGATGGCATGAACTGCTCTCTCACTCAATAATAATAATAAATAATAATAATAATAATAATAATAATGATAATAATAATAATAATAATAATAATGATAATAATAATAACAACAACAACGATGACTCTGCTATAGAAGCAAGGCCTGAAGTTTTGTGGCGAAGGGCTAGTCGATTATATTGACCCCAGAGTGTAACTGGCACTTATTTCATCAACCCTGAAAGGATGAAAAGCAAAGCCAACCTCAGTGGAATTTGAACTCAGAATGTGAAGACAGAGGAAAAAATGCCACTAAGAATTCTGTCTGGTATGTTTACAATACTGCCAGCACACCACATTAATAATAATAATAATAATAATAATAATAATAGTAGTAGTAATAGTAGTAGTAGTAATAGTAGTAGTAGTAGTAGTAGTAGTAGTAGTAGTAGTAGTAGTAATAGTAGTAGTAGCAATAATAATAAACAAACTAAGGCTTAAATTACTCATGCTTTATAAAGTAAATTACATAATATTTAAAAAAAATTAAAATAAAGAACAACAACAATCAAAAGTGACTTTCTTTGATAAGACTTTGGTTATTTCCCTGCTTGAGAACTAGTGTCACAGAGATAGGTAGACAATTCGTTAAGAATAAATTTCTTTGGGTAGGTTACCAGGATTGTATATATATATACACATACACTAATATACATATATATATTTTAGATGAAACAAGATAAAGAATGAAGGATCATTATCAGCAATTTATTTAGCTTACACATGTTTTGAAAAGTTTAGCAGGATGCAGTAGTTGCACATTGCAATTTGCATATTTAATTGATCCTTCAGTTAATTAGCCAGAAGTACAGACTGCTGACTACCAAGCTTTTCTTCTCAAAACAAATATGATTTTGCTATTTTCAGATGTATAAGCAAATAGAAATAAAAAGAAAATATTGTGAAATATTTTTTATTACAATCTAAACATATGCAGTTCTGATTGTATTGATACATCTGGTTGTGTTAATGTACATGTATGTATATTATATGTCACATCACTCAAAAAGAACAGAGTGCTGATCACTAAGTAAACCATATCTCTCCAGCTACTTTGTAACTGATATTATAACAGTCTCTGTTTCTCAAAACCTACTCCCTTCTCCTTCTCTCTCTGTCTCTTTAGTATCTTAATTGAACCCTTTAACATTTAAACCTAGCCATATCCAGCCCAAATATTCTGTTTTATTTTCAAAAAGGCAAGATCTGCCTTCTCACACCAACCCTACAATGTTATTCTAAAAATGAACAATCATGTCATTGAAATCAAGAAAATGCTTGATTAATTCAAAGCAATATGGATAATTAAGAATACAGAGAAATCTGAATGCTGAAGGATTAAATATTTATTCAATCTGTTTCTCCTTTCCTATGACATCCCACCTCACAGGCCCCACAGTTTTCTTACAAATCTTTCACAAACCATCTCATTCTCCTATCTACTAACAGCTTGCTCTTTCTACATAGCAGTTAACTGAACATTCAGCCATGCAAATTACAAGAATTCACAAAAATCTGTTACACACAAGTTCATTGAAACTGATGTATAAATTTATGATTGCATATAAATACACTTACATTCTATACATAACATAGATACATATGTAAGTACAAAACACATAAAGAAAATATTATATTCTATTAATATGAGAATAAAAAAATATTTTCCTTATTAAAAAATTTCTTTTTTATTGTCTGGTCAGGCAAATTGCCTGGACCAATACAACTTTTTCGCACTAGATGTTACTGATCAAGCAGTGCAGCATGATTGCCTGACCTGGACTATAATTACATTGGTCTTTCACTAGCTAAAATATCTCCTTTGGTCACACCGTGACTACAAATGATAGCAGTACTTCACTAACCGAACTAGTTAATCTTGGCCATTGAGTTTGCTGTCTGTTCATCTGCTCCATATTTTTTGATATTCACCATTAACTCAGTGAGATTCATCTGCTGAAACAGGTCACTTCAGTCACACCATGATTTCAACTTACCCCGTCTTGAGTAGTTACATGTTATTTAACCCATAAGTGGGCATCCAAAAAAAGGGCTACTAATGCATCTAATATTGGAGCCCCAGTCTCCTGGACTATCATGATTGTAAGGAATGTGGAACCATGTCTAAACAACTTCTATTTCCAGGTCTGATTGTAGCATTTGTTAGGGCCCAAGCTGAGTAAATTGAAATCATAAGATACAGCATGGTGGATGTAAACTATTTCAACAAGTGAATCTCATTGAACTAATGGCAAATGTCAATAGAAAGGGGGAACAGACAGGCAAACTGTCAATGGCCAGGAACAACCAGTTCAGTTACTGAAGTACAACTATCATCTGTTCCCACTGCACTCACAGATGAGATATTTCAGCTAATGAAGACCAATGTATGACTTGAAGCTGCATCTAGTTGTGGGTATTTGGTTCTTTGGTTCAGGAGTTCCACAGTTTGAGGAGTGTGGAAGCACATTTTCGTCATTATTATTCTCAGCTCTACTGTGACTTAGATTTATAGTATTTGTTTTGTTTTTTTAACATTATCTAAATTTCTGCAAGGTGTACACCAAAGACTATATTTTTTTCTTGATTTTGATCCCCAACAATAACCACAGTCACCAATGAATTAAAATCTAATAACTACAATGGAATTCACACTAGTTCTCAATAAGGAATCCAAAAACCAAAATCCAATCAAATGAACAGACATTTCAACAATAATTTTTAAAAATTAAAAAAAAATAATAAATATATATATATAAAGATATATATAAGTGAAATCATATTCTGTAGTGGAAAACCAGCCGTGAAATATTTTAGAATGTGAAAATTTGTGCTTTATATTTTCCTGCACATAAATTGTATATATTTTTTTAATTTTCCGGTTTCTTTTTTTCTTTCTTTCTTTTTTATCCCTTTTTTTTTGCAATATAATGCCTAATATGTGAAGATGCCTGGCTTAGTGGTTAGGGTGTTGCATTTGTGATTGCAAGATTGTAGTTTCAGTTCCCAGGCCATTGAAGCATTATGTTCTTGAAAAGAACATCTCATGTCATGTTATTCAAGTCCATGCAACTGTAAATGGGTAACTTTGCAATGGACTGGCATTCTAACCATAGGGAATGCTGGCTGGCCTGCTCACTAGTGGGTTGGCATCATTAGAAAGATGGACAAAATGAGGAAGCGCATAGTGACCAGCAGTGTAAGACAACTTCTGATAGTCTGGTCAATACAGTGATTCATGCATAAATACATATACATATATATATACACACACACACATACATACATATATATATATATATATATATATATATATACACACACAGACATACACACACATTATAAACATATATATGTTTGTGTGTGTGTGTGTGTGTATCTTAAGTTGTGTGGCTTAGTGTTGCACTCATGATCATAAGATTCTGGTTTCAATTCCTGAACCAGGTGGTGCATTGTGTTGTTGAGCAAAACACTTCATTTCACATTGTTCCAGTCCACTCAGCCGCAAATGGGACACCCTGTGACGGACTACCATTCTGTTCAAGGGGAATGCTTTGCTACAGGGACAGCCTCATTTGAAACCTAAAACAATGCAAAGAAGCACATTGTCACTGACGTTATATAGCAACATTTAATAGTCTGGTCAACACAGCGATAATGCCTCATATATATATATATTTTTGTTTTATTAGAAAATGTACAGTTATACTTAGTGATTATTATTCCCTATTTTCACAAAATATTAAAAATTTTCACTAAATAAATATTTTCAACAAATTTTATAAATTTTTTAGCTGCCTGTTTAAAATGCTGATGTAGATAGCAATTATTTATTAGTAAATATAATTGCAAGTTAGTCATTAAAAATATGTTATAAAGTAAATTAACATATTTATTCTAAAAATTTATTATAAATATACGTTAGATATATTTAACAGCTACTCTTAACTAAATTATTCCTGCCATGCATTAATTTTTAGTCAAAGTGTAACAGATTTTGAAATGAATAGGATTAAAGTTGGTCATTTTTTACATTAACATTATTACTTAAATGATAATGAAAAACCACAACCAACTCCCTCTATACTGATGTGCATAATACATGCACAGAAAGGCTCGTGCATTATGTGCGCCTTATATATATATATAGTATATGTTTCATAGATGGGTGGCTGCATAAAAGAAAGGGGTAAAATGTAGGGTGAGGTGGGCTAGTATTTCACCAAAGGGAGTTCCTGTTTGATAAAGAATAAAGCTTTGCGTGTGTGTGTCTGCGTGTATTTGTGTGTGAGAGTGTGTAAATTTATATATGTAACATTATTTTGTCAAGTTAGCACCGGTTGACCAACATGCATCAAGGGAAATAATTAGTGCAACAATTCCTGGGAGATTGCTTCCCTTGACCCACTAAATTTACATTTTTATCATCGTGCCCAAATCTTGGCAGAAAATCAGCCTAGGAAAAATAGCTGAAATGTTCATGTTATTCAACCTAACTGAATAAGTGCGAATATTTTGCCTAAAATTTGGGCCTGAAAATATTTGTGGCGTCTCCTGTGGGGTCAGTTTGTGCGAAGCTGGACTTGCTAGTCATTTGAGATCTCAATAGAGCATTAACTAATTGAAGAGAAGGCTTTCTTCAGTAAACCTCACCAGAAAAAAAAAAAAAAAAATTAAAGAAAATGAAAGATAGAGAATATCACGATATCAGTGAAATCTAAAAAAGAAAGAAAGAGGAATTGAGGGTTCTAATAACCACCTCACCAGAGGACCCACAATGCAGACAGACACTATAAAGATGAAACATATTGTAGTGTTAGAACAGAAACAGTTAGCACACTGAGTCTCATCAGGGAGGAAGGCCGTGTCTTATTGGTTGATAAATTATGTTAATTTTTCTTTTTTCAAAATCACACACACACACACACACACATATATATTTGATGTTTTACTTTGGTCTAATCAGTTTTTTGTTACTCTGAGTTTCATCTGTAGATGCATATGATTTTCAAACAAGTTATGACTGAGGACTTGTTGGGAGTTTGCACATTTATACATAGTTTTCTTGGCACAGGGTGCTGTGATGAGGAGAAAGTATGATAAAGAGGGAAAAGGAATAAAGAAGAGAAAGGGAAGAGAGAAAAAAAAAAAGGAAAAAGATGTAACAGAAAGAAAATGAAAAGGAAAAGAAAGAGGGAAAACTAAATATGAATGTGTAAACCTCATCAATTTCCAATCGTAACTTGCCTGAAGATCTTGTCCACCTCTGGGAGAAGCTCAGCATTGCATGAAGAGACTCACTTAACCCAAATAACATCTAGTGTGGAATTGAGAACTCATTCTTCTGACAGTTAACACTAAATGGAGACATACACACACACATTTATGTGTGTGTGTGTGTGTGTGTGTGTGTGTGTGATATGTTATTGCTCCTTTACAGTATATCCAATTCAGATTAGATATAAATGGATTATACTGCAGGGATTAATGAATTATTATAATCAATTCTATATTATGTTTCCTTAATTTTGCAGAAACAGATGTTATTAATTTTTATTAGAAAACCTATTACTTTTATTTTTGATCAGGAGACTAACTAAAGATTTCTGTGGTAAGAAGGTTTCTTCTAAACCACATGGTCAAGGTTTCAGTCCTCCTGCATGGCACTTTGGACCAAACAAAAATTTGTGAGTGAATTTGGTAGACAGAAACTGAATGAAGCTTGTCACATATTTATATATAAACACATAAACAGAGCTCCAAAGTTTGCTTTAAGACACATGGCATATTTTATAAAGACCCCTGCTCAAGTATCATAATAGCATGAAACTATTAAAATCTCTTTCAGTTGTGTAATCAAATTGATATACATATTCATGTGTGTGGGTGTGTATGTGTGTTATCTTTACGTTTGTGTTTGTCCCCCCAACACAACTTGAACATTAGTGTTGGTTTATTTACATCCTTGTAACTTTGCTGTCCAATAAAGGAGACCAATAAGTTAAATACCAGGCTTCAAAAGTAAGTACTGGGATCAATTTGTTTGATTAAACCTTTCAAGGTGGTGGCCATTCATGGCTGCAGTCCAGTGATTGAAACATGTAAAAGGCAAAAGATAATTTTATAATAATTAGCTTATAGTAATTAACTACAAGTTTATTTTAGAGAAAATAATTTAGAGAAAACCCGAAAAAAAAAAAAAGAAAAGCTGAATAATTACTATAAAAACTACTGTGTGTGTGTGGGTGCTTATACACTTATATCTATCTGCCTTCTATCCTTCCTATCTGTTGATTGATTTACCTGCCTACCTACCTATCTTTTTACCTATCTACCTATATATATGTATATGTATGTATGTATATGTGTGTGTGTGTGCTAATATTTAAATATTATAATAAAAATTTAATGTACATTCTCATACCTAAGTAAAATTTCTATTTAAAATTATGCATTTTATTTGTCCTTATTTGACTATTTACATATTTACTTAATTTCACTTAATGAAAGGAAAAATCTGACTGACTGGACGTTTTTTTTAAAAATAATGATTATGTGAACCATTTTAACACATAACAGTGTGCAATATTATCAATATCTATGTAGAGTGCATTTATAAATATATATATATATGATATATACATATATATACATATATATACATACATATACACACATATATATATATATATATATAATATATATATATATATATATATATACATATACATATATATATACATATACAGTGTATGTATATTTGGTGATGATTCACAATTAACCCTTTAGCATTTAAACTGGCCATATCTGGCACAAATATTCTACCTGTTTCATGTTGAAAGTAGCCAGATCTGGCATCTCACACCGACCCTACAATGTTATTCTAAAAATAAACAATTACATCATGAAAATCTCAAAGCTATGAGATAATGCATGATTAATTCAAAACAATGTGAATATATACAGCATTACATTTGACAGAGAAATATCTGAATGCTAAAGGGTTAAGCTAGATATTTATTTTTTTAAGTTCACACCAGCAGACAGAGTAGGGAATAACACATTTTGTTAAAAGGGTTAAAAATTGTCAAAATTTAATTTAAGTTAATTTTAATTTTGCTACTTTCCTTTATGCAAATTTGTTTTTCTGTTTCATGAAATACAAGATGGAGCAGTTTGTGTATGATTGTACAGAGTGCATGTTGATGAATATGAATGTAGATACTGTGCTTGAATGCATGTTGGCATTTGCTCTGAGAACAGAAGTATGACCACAAGCAGAGTGCTGAATAAGATGAGCTTGAAATTTGTCTTATAAAGTCAAAGTATTGTCATGAGTTTAAACAACACTGTATATAATATTGTGCATGTGTTTTGTAAAAGTAAGAATATACATATATATATATAGTATATATGTACATATATATAATAGTTAAGCAGAAAACAGCTATGATATTAAATACTTTATAGAACATATGTGCATTTCATCAAAATGCCACAGCAATTACTTACATAATACAAAACATAATGCAGTCTTGCCCTTCACCTCATTAGTGAATAGCAATAAATACACTGATGAGGTGAAGTGGAAACTGTTATGTAATTATTATGGCATACAAATGAGACGCGTGTATGTTCTATAAAGTATTGGCTTCTTAAATGTTTTCTGCTTATTTATTATCCTTTCTATTCTTTGGTTCATATTCTGCACACTGGCCTACCATGTTGATGCCTTGTGTTGTAGCACACTGGATACTGGTGTGGAGGTGTGAAAGCCACAGCTGAGCCTAATCTTTGGATACGTTTCACACTTTACATGTATATAAACATGCACACACACACACATATATGTAAATATATATTCATATTGTCACCTTTGAAAGGGTGCAAAATACGAAAGAAAAAAGCATACAATGTATTATATATTCATACATATATATATATAGACAGCCATATATTTAAACACACACACACAAATGCACAAAAATGCACATATAGCCTTTTGTATGTCTTAGCTAAGAAGGACATACTATAAAAAGCTACACAACTGTAGTATTCATCAAAAGAAAGTATCCCATGTGCACATTTGGTGCTAAAAAGCAGGCAAGTGCATGAGTAGTAGAGAAAAGGTATCCAGAACTGAGGGGTGAAATTTGCTGAGTCTAGATTTCTTTTCTTTAGCATCACCTGTAGCAAGATCCATTATTAAGCACAGGCTTACACAAATTTTACTTCTATTGTTTTAGAAAAATAATGCACTGTATCCATTGCTAATAACAAGTTTTAACCTAGTCTGTCAACCATTTGTGACACCAGTCATTTAATTAGTCACAGTTTTTCTATATCAGTAGGAGATAAATTTCTTCTAAGTGATAGGGTGGATAATGGCTGCTGATGACATGCAAAAATTCAGAAATCATGGTTTCATTCATTTCATAGATGTCAATGAATACTTTACATCTGTTATTTATACACTTCTGTGTTTTTCAGTATTATATATCCATATGAGAAGATGTCTTGAGACAAATACCACAGTTTTGTGGCTTTTAATAGAATATCTATGTTAAGGGAGATATTAATAATTGTTTCCATATCAACTTATAATAAAAACAATTTTATATTTAACTGAAGGATTGCTCAATGCAAGACTACAAATTTATTATTCTTTAACAAGAATAGAATTGACAGAGACGTCAAAGTTTTAGCCTGCTTAGCCTTCACTAGACTCTAATGCTGTCTTATTAAAAGATAATATATAAATTATTGTTTTAACGAGACAGTATGTATGCATGTGTATATGTATAATTAGTGCTCACCTTTGATTGATAAACACAGTGAAAGAGAGAGAGAGAGAGAGAGAGAGAGAGAGAGAGAGAGAATTTTAAACTGAAATTGTTTTTGTTTTGTTTATTATAAGATATTGGTTTTCTTTTTCTTTGTGTTTTTATTGTGTGTTATTGAGAATCTGTCTGCTGGAGGAAGTGGAGTAAATATTTAACCCTGACAGGTATCACAAAGAATTGGAAACAAGACCTAGTTTACAGCCGGCCTTGCAGCCTTCTCTGTTGCAGCCCACATCACTGTCCTTTAGAAAGTGAAATTAAAGAGAACATTAATGCATTTAAAAAAAAAAAAATCCAGCAGATATCGGCGAAGAACTATTATTTTTTTTTTTAAATATCAAAATATCATTTTTTTTTTTTTTTTTTACTTTTTCTTCTTTTAAATTGTTATAAAAGTATTTAAAAAAATATCAACAATTGGACAAAAAATGATGAAGATGAGGAAAAGAAATTCAAAATGAGATGAGACAGACAGAAATGGAGAATGAGGGAGGGAGGGAAGGGAAGGAGAGAGAGACATAGTAGGCAGCAGCAAGAAAAGATGAGAGAGAGAGAGAGAGAGAGAGTGAGTGAGTGACAGACAGACAGACGAAGAAAAAGCATGCAAGTGGCAAAAAAAAAAAGCGCGAGAGAGAGAGAGAGAGAGAAAGGGACAAGGAAGCTTTAGAATCTGTTTATTTACTAATGCAATAAATAGCGTGTTTGTGCGTGTGTGTGTGCGCGTATGTGTGTGTGTTTGTGCATGTGTGTGTTTGTGCGTGTGTGTGTGTTGTGTGTTTGTGCGCGTGTGTGTGTGCGTGTGTGTGTGTTTGTGCATGTGTGTGTTTGTGCGTGTGTGTGTGTGTGTTTGTGCGTGTGTGTGGTGGTTTTGTGCGTCTGTGTGTGTGTGTGTGCGTGCGTTGTGTGTGTTTGTGCGTGTGTGTGTGTGTGTGTTTGTGCGCGTGTGTGTGTGTGCGTGTGTGTGTGTTTGTGCATGTGTGTGTTTGTGCGTGTGTGTGTGTGTGGTTTGTGCGCGTGTGTGTGTGTGTTTGTGCGTGTGTGTGTGTGCGTGTGTGTGTGTGTTTGTGCGTGTGTGTGTGTGTGTGTGTTTGTGCGTGTGTGTTTGTGCGTGTTTGTGTGTGTGTGTTTGTGCGTGTGTGTGTGCGTGCATGTGTGTGTTTGTGCGTGTGTGTGTGTGTGTGTGTCCTCAGGTGTATATGTGCAATAGCTGCATGAAAGTTAGCAAAAAAGTAAGGAAAGAGGGAGGATGTAGGAAGTTAGGCAGGAGGGCCAAAGATGGAGAGAGAGAGACAAACGGGGAGATAGAGAGAGAATGAGAGAGAGGCAATAGAGAAAATGTATAAATGTGGGTGCACGGAATAAGAACTAAAATATCAAAGATATGTTTACGTAAGACACTAACACACACACACACACACATATACACATACACACACATGCACACTCTCCTTTCTTTTATGCATGCTGACAAAAGAAAAAAATAATACGGAAACACACACAAGCATACACACATACACGCATATATAATAGATATACACACTTTTAGCATTGAACTCCTTTCATACATGTGCACACAGCCTTAAGTTAACCCTTTAGCATTTAAACCACCCATTTCCAGCTCATTTATTCTACCCGTTTTATGCTCATGCCAGTCAGATCCGGCCTCTCACACCTACCCTACAATGTCATTCTGAAACTAAGTGATTCCATCATTGAAATCTCAAAACTAAGATAATAAAAATGATTGATTGAAAACCATGTGAATAGATAAGCTTTACATTTACGAGTGAATGATCTGAATGCTGAAGGGTTAAGTAAGTCACAAGCATTACGTGCACACTCCGTTGTTTCTGTCATACATGCTAACAAGGAAAGAAAATTAAGTGATAGGGGAAAAAAAAAAAAGTTGTGAAAAACAGAAGGAGATAAAGAGAAAAGGAGAGATGGAGAGCAAAGACAAAATAATGTCACCAATAAAGAGAAAACTGAAGAACCAAATTCAAATCATATGGTTACTCATAAAGCATACACACACACAGCATTGTTAGAAACTTTTTGTTATATTCATATATTCTGAGGTAACTACTTATTGGATTAAATCCCAATATATATATATATATATATATATATTATACAGGTGTCCCAGAAAGATTTACTCATGTTTAAAATTTCCTAAAGGATATCAGTTCAGGTAATATTATCTACATTTTGCATAAAGATTTGCATATGTCTTGTTTCTGTGTCTATTGTTTCATTTGTCTATAACATGTTTGTAAGCAAAAGCAAAACTTGTCCAGATTGTCACTTTGAAAACAGCTGTTGTGAGCCTCAAGGGCATAGCAAAACGGCTGAATGTGTGCTGTAAAACAGTGTTCAAAACCTGGAATCAACATGTAGAATCTGCTACTACCTCTCACAAGCCAATTCCTGGTAAGAAACAATCAATTCGTATCAAACAAACTGTTGAATCTGTGAAGAAGCAAATGAACCGAAATCCCTGCTGGAGTGCGGGAAAAACTGCAATAGCCCTTGAAATTTTGGAATTGTGAATGCACAGGGATTTTAAAGAGGATTTAAAGTTAACTGCATATGAGAAACAATCCAAGCAGTTAATTTCGTCAGCTTCCAAGAAATGGCTCAACAGGGGTAAAGCCATGTTAGCCAAGAGGAAGTGCACCACTGACAAAGTATTGATCTATTCTGACAAGAAAATCTTCACTGTGGAGGTAGTTACCAACAGACAGAACGACAGGCTTTATGCACATAATGTGGGATACTTGCCCAAAGGTAGCAGGAGTCATTTACACCATCAGCAGCTACCTTCACTCATGGTGTGGGCCACAGTTGCATCTAATGGGTTCAAGTTACCTTTGATCTTCATTGATGATGGGGCAACAGCCTACATATCCAGTTTGACACAGAGCTTGTGCAAAGAGCACTTCAGCAGTTTTGGGAATAAGACGATACGGCCTCACACAAGGTCAGACACCATCCCATGGACTTCGCTATCTGGTCCATCTTAGAGAGTAATGTTTCTGTTCACCCCTATTCAAATGTGTCAGATCTGAAGAAAGCCTTTCTGTCTTCATGGATCAAGTTAGTTGAAGAGGTGGTATGGTACCCATGCAACTCAGTGACCATTTATTTGCAGGCTATGATCAAGGCAAAAGGCAGGCATTTTGAAATGTAATTACTGCAATGGATTGACAATTTACCTGAGAACAGGTGTACCAAATTTCATTTTCCTACCTGAAGTTTATTTTGAATAATTAAGAGATATCTATGAGTAAATCTATCTGGGGCACCCTGCGTGTATGCATGTATATATGTATGTATGTATGTATACATATATATATATACATATATACATACATATATATATATATATACATACATATATATATATAAATTTATATATAATATGCAAATATATAAATACCTGTCTATCTATCTACTCGCGCACACACACACACACACATGAACTAGTTTTCTTGAACCATTGTGATGTATATATATATTAAACAATGTAGTTGTGTAAGGCCAGAACAATGCAAGAAGGTACAAATTAAACTACAAAATGAAAAGAAAACTGACCAAAATTGCAGTTTTACCTTGTATTTTTATATTCTGGGGTGAAGATCCCTTCTTCAGGACATTTCAGAAAGCTTTTCTGAATGTCCTGAAGAGGGGGTCTTCACTCTGAAATATAAGAATACAAAGCTGCA
>NC_043016.1:16372826-16375326 GCF_006345805.1 Octopus sinensis | reverse complement strand
TGCCAACACATTTTATTTGTGTATGTATAGACACTGAATGTTGAAAGTAAAAAAGCATTTTTAAATTCTGTCACACTTTTTGGGAAAGAAACAATGCTACCCATTCTTCTTTTCTTTTAATCAGTTCCATTCATAGTAAAGAATAGAAATGTTTATCACAGAGTAAAAAAACTTTGGTTCCTTCATGATTATGTTTTTATTCACTATACTACTTTGTACATATATATATCTTTTACAGCTCTGAACTCTTTAGCATTTAAAGCATCCATATCTGATACAAATATTCTACCATTTTGTTTAAAGTATCCAATTCTAGCCTCTGAAACCCATTTCTACACTGTTATTCCAAAACTAGACAACCCTATCTTTGAAATCTCAAAAAACTTTGAGATAATACATGACTGGTACATGATAACACATGATTAAGTATTACATTTGACAGAGTAACCTGAATTCAGAAGTGTCTATTCACACAGATCATATGCTTCAAAATGTGCAGGAAGTTCTCTTGCCTAAATTGGTCAGAATAACTCTTTAGCATTCAGATTATTCTGTCAAATGTAATGCTTTCTAATTCACATTGTTTTCAATTAATCATATATTGTCTCGTAGTTTCAAAATTCCAATGATGTGATTGTTCAGTTTGAGAATGACATTGTAGGATCGGCGTGAGAGACCAAATCTGTTCTGTTTGACCAACAACAAGTAGAATATTTGGGTCAGATATGAAGTGTTTAAGTGCTAAAGAACTGACCATGAGTGTAGCAAAAATATCAATTGGTAATCATTAATGCTGGCCATACTCATATATGAATGATAATGTAAAAAATATACATATTCTTAGACAAAGGTGAGATCTCTGTTAATGGACTGTCAAACTGGATGTTATTACCATAATAAAATGTGTAGGACCTTACTCATCATGATCATTTAACATCCAATTTTCCATGTTGGCATGGATCAGACAGAGTTTATTTGAGACCTTTACTTGTTTACAAGTAAGATATTTCCTCCATGGTCAGGCATGTTGTCTTCACAAAATATTGGAAATGAATGACACTCTACTATGACAGTAACACTAACACACACACACACATATACATACTTATATAAAGCTTCTTTCAGTTTCTATCAACCAGATTGTGTCACAGAGCTTTAGTCAGCCCAAAGCTATAGTAAAAGGCACTTACCCAAAGTACCACACAAGTGGAACTGAACCCAGAACCATGTGGTTGGGAAGTAAACTTCTTACCACACAGCCGTGCTTGTACCTTACTTTTCCGAAATTAAATGAAATCACACCAGGTGGACATATTCTGTTGATCAATCAATGAATTATGATGTAATTCTAACATTTATTTCTAATCCCTCTTCATTTTCAACTTAAAGCCATAAAGAATCATAGCATAATGCCATTTAAATGCTTAGCAATGGCATACAGACACCAACAGAATGGGAAGATTAGGAACTTGCTATCTCATTTCTAAAGAATCTAATAACTCTCCAAACCAATATCAGTCTTACCAACTTCTTGAAGATTGGCAATTGATTCTAGTCCAAAGTTGATCTAATCCCATAGTAAATAGTCACTTTCACAAACCACAAATAAACTGTTGAATAAGATATTCCTTAAACTTTTCAAAGCCATTAATAGAAATGTTCTACATGACAAAATGGTTTTCAAAAATTATATAATGCCTTAGCAATATAATTATGGTGCATCAGCTATTTGAGAACAAAACTTTTAAAACCCATAAGTGGCTCAATCTTTAACTAAACATCTCTTTTTTTAATCCCCAATATATAAAAGCTTCTCAATGGTCAGACATTGTCATGAAAGTTGAGTTTGTCCAGCAAGTCTGGAGCACCATCAACAAGAATCCTGGAAAGTCAATGAGAGCCATTGCCAATCATCTTCATGTGTTGGAGGCAACACAGAGACATCAGGTATAAATCTTCTGTTAAGAGAAGAGGGCAGTTCATGTCCACTAAGACCCAGTTAGAGCGCTTGCTGCACAAACTCAAGCACCCCAAGGAGCCCAACATGCTCTGGTTCTTCTCAGATAAGATCTTTGTCCAAAATCTTAGATGAAGTGAATAAAGATTACCTGATAAACACACTCTGACATTTCAGAAGCTGTGTGAAGTCTGTAATTATGGCTGATGGCAGTTTCATTGAATAGACATTTGATACATCATCATCATTTAATGTCCATGTTCCATGCTGGCATGGGTTGGACAGGTTAGCAGGACCCCAATGGGTTCAAGAACTGTATCATGACTCAGTGTCTGCTTTGTAGTGGTTTCCACTGCTGGATGCCCTTCTTAACACCAACTACTTTACAGTGTGTTCTACTGGGTGCCATCTTTTGTAATACCAGCATTATTGAGGTCATCATGTAACTTGCAAGTCTGTAAATCCCAAGAGAAAGGTGTTCAGCTTTATGCTGGGGATTGAGGGGATACAGTATGAAAGAAGGGAGTCAGAGTAGGTCCTTGC
>NC_043016.1:16348667-16368667 GCF_006345805.1 Octopus sinensis | reverse complement strand
GAGAGGCAGGACGATACCATGGGACGGTGTCGTCGGACACTGGACCGATGAACCAGTTAAACTGCTCGGGGCCTGGTTTGTTCCTGACCTTCAGGTTGATAAGAACTGGGAAGAGGTGGCAAACAAGGTGACCAGTTTTACCCAAAAATAGGCTGAGAGGAAGCTTACCCTGAAAGATCTGGCAGAGGTGGCGCATGCTTACACCACCTCTGTTATCATTTATCACCTGACCGTCGTGCCTTGACCAGGCTGGAGTTTCTCTTATTTAAAATCTTGTGGAAGGGACGCGTTCCAATGGTCAGGCGGTCAGTATGCTGCTAGCATCCTCTGAGTGGCGGATTAGGTATGCCGTGGCTGCTACTGCGCAGACACGCTTTTAGGTTACGCCACCGGCAATGATTTCTGGATAGTGAGCGTGTGTGGGCTCTGTTTGTGAGGCTCGTCTTTCTGCAGCTCGTCTCCTTGATGGAGCTGCAATCCTGGGTGAATAAAAGAGCGAGACTGGGCGCCTGGCATCTAGAATGATGTTAGGCACTCACAGCCCTCTACCAGTCGAGCAATGGGATCGATGGATGTTCTGCTTTAGAAATTTATAGAAGATTAGCGGCGGGGAAGTGCGACGACATTCTCCGGGAGACTCTGGGTGCTGACGAGAACGAACAAGCTAGTCTGTTCCGGAGGACTTTCCGGTCAGGAACTATCGTGGATAATTTCCAGATATCCTTGGCCTGGCAGTGCTACCGGGGTAGGGGGCTACTAGTTCGTGATAAACTCTACAGGCACGGATGTGCTGTCAGAGGTGCGCGCAGAGTGACGAAACCGTTCTGCACGCACTCGTTCAGTATCCGGGCATTGCTGACTTGTGGGATTATGTCGAACAGCTGCTGTCACGTGTGAAACGGATTCGTTTGTCGGCCGAGTCTGTAGTGAAGATCGCACAGCCGCCCTCCTTCAATCGGGCAGGAAAGGCAGTTTTCCTTTGCCTGGTGGCTGTGGCCAAAAAGGTTATTTGGTGGACAAGGCTGAAAGGCATCAGGACCGATACATTCCTCTTTGGTAGAGCTCTCATTTACTTTTTCAAGTTTCACTTGAAAAGGAAATTGCGAATGGAGAGAGAAATGCTGTCCTGGAGTGAGTTTATGGAAAGGTGGGTGAAAGTTGCGAAAATGGCAAGAGTGGATGGTACCTCTCTAAGTGTAGATCTATGAGTCGGAGAGAAGGAATTGGAGAGGGCATTTGCTCCAGGGGTTTCAGGGAAATCTCGCATAGTGGGATTCCTCGATTATCCATAGAGGCCTTCCTGTATCAGGAGGGCCACATCTCTGTCATCCTCCTCGCCACTTTTTTAACCTTTGTATGCTATGCATATGTCCCTTCTTTCTCACTGTATACCGTGTATACTTTCTTCCTTTTTATCATTTCATTACATGTAAAACCCCACATTTTATGTCTGTCTTTGTATTGTCCCCCTTCATCCTTCGCCCTTGTGGCAGATAGATGAAATCATGATTACTATTATTGTCGTTTTTGTTGTTGTTGCTGTTGTTATATTATCATCATCATCATCATCGTCATTATTATTATTTATTATTATTATTATATTATTATTATTATTATTATTATTATTATTATATCATCATTATTATTATCATCATCATCATCATCATCAT
The DNA here is from genome assembly GCF_006345805.1 of Octopus sinensis. NCBI lineage: Eukaryota > Metazoa > Mollusca > Cephalopoda > Octopoda > Octopodidae > Octopus > Octopus sinensis. The sequence continues at coordinate 16,366,997 of NC_043016.1, read as the reverse complement.
CATCATCGTCATTATTATTATTATTATTATTATATTATTATTATTATTATTATTATTATCATCATCATCTCATCATCATCATCATTATCATTATATTATTTTATTATTATTATTATTATTATTATTTTATTATTATTATTATATTATTATTTATTTCTCTACTACCCACAAGGGGCTAAACACAGACAGGACAAACAAGGACAGACAAACGGATTAAGTCGATATCGACCCCAGTGTGTAACTGGTACTTAATTATCGACCCCGAAAGGATGAAGGGCAAAGTCGACCTCGGCGGAATTTGAACTCGGAACGTGACGACAGACGAAATACAGCTACGCATTTCGCCCAGCGTGCTAACGTTTCTGCCAGCTCGCCGCCTTTTTTATTATTATTATTATTGAGTGAGAGAGCAGCGCATGCCATCAGAGTAACAAATACCAGGATACAAATATACGAAGCCCAGTATACCCATCATGACTACCCGCCTGATAAGGGTACACCAGGCACATGCATCACAACCATATGAGCGCGACATACTGGTCTCATGTCAAGATAAACAGCGCAGGACCTTCCAAGTGGGATCCAGTTAGAATTTTCTTCAGGTTGAGTAGCCTATCCCGCTCGAAAGGTCCCTGAATAAGGGTTGTTTCCAGAGATGTATTATCCAAACCTCAAAGAACCCCTCACAACACATGGCTTTGATGCTCCCCCACTACTTCTGCACATGATCAGAGATGCACATATCGTTAGCAACTAAGGGACGTGCTCAACTGGTTAAGGTCAAACAACTGACAAGCAAATCTGTGGTATTGAGCAGAATATTTGCTGTAGCCCATCTTTTATACCAAGAAATCTTACAGCTTATGTTGCTGGTTTATGATGGAAAGTGACAGCTGTCTACAGCCAGCAGACTAAGGTGACTCTTGTTTACTGGTCATGCTTCAAGAACCCTGCAAAGAATTCTTGTAGTTCCAAGCAATACTGATTTTGGTAGGTGTATCTTAAATTTTGACATTAGTTTTTTTTTTCTGTCTATTTTGATCAGTTCGTTTAGAGTCCAGTTAAGAATATTGTAGCAGTAACGTAGAACTGGGACAGCTAGAGTGTTGATTCCTATTATCTTGTTTTTCGCATTGAGCTCTGTTTTCAGTATTATTCTAACTCCTCTGTAGTATTCTTTCTTTATTTTCTCTTTTATTTATGTGTGTTGTATCGTAGTTAGTTCATTGATTCCTAAGTATTAGTATGAGTGGCTTGGGTCGAATACTCTTATAACATTTGCTTTATCTATTGTGATGTTGCTACTCTTAACTTGTTTTCCTCTTTACAGTGTTGCTTTTTCTAGGCCAAATTTCATGTTTATTTCCTTGATAAGTCCATGGACTCTTTGTAGTAATTTTTCCAGCTGTTTATCATTTGCAGCGTACAGTTTTATACAACAGATGGTTGATCGTTTTGCATCCGTTTTGTATCCGCATCCATTTCTGCTTAGCGTGTCAAAGATGTCAGTGCCAAGCAGAAAAGGAGTGGAAAGAGCATGTCTCCCTGGAATATTCCTCTTCTGATGGGGATGGCTTTCGTATTTATGAGTTCCTCTTTTGTTTGGAGCTGTAGCACTGTCTGCCATTTATTCATAGAATGTGTTATATATTTTATGATTATTGGTGCCTTGTTCATGGCTAGTGTTTCTAGGATGCATATATGGAGAATACTATCAAAAACCATTCGATAATTAATCCAGGCCATACTTAGACTCTTCTTCTTTCTGCGGCTGTCTTCAGTTATTGCTTCATTGATCAGTAGCTGATCTCTACAGCCGTATGAGCCCTGGCAGCATCCCTTCTGCACTACTGGAAACAAGTTGCTTTCTTCTAGATATTTGCTCATTCTTTGCAATATTCTTGCAGTAAAGGCTTTCTAAATTATAGGGAGACAATTTACAAATTGTCTCCCTACAATTTGTAGGTATCAACACTCTAGCTGTTCCAGTTATACGTTACAGCTACAATATTCTTAACTGGACTCTAAATGAACTGATACAAATTGTAAGGAGACAATTTGGTCTGTAATTTTGTGGGTTTGCTGTTTCAGTGAATTTGGGATTTAATTATTATTATTATTATTATTATTATTATTATTATTATTATTATTATTATCATTATCATCACCACCACCATCATCATCATCATCATCATCATCATCATCATCATCATCATCATCATCATCATCATCATCATCATTAATATTATTGCCTTTGCACAGCTTCTAACGCTGGAGATGTATTACAGTGTCAGCTGTTCACTACCAATGAACTAAGGTAATACCTCTTATTTTTCGAGCACCTTTCAGAGTATTCGAGCAGTTCCAAGCTGTGCTGTTTTCTGCAAGTGCTCCACCCTTATTGCAGCCCCTATTTGTTCCATGTACTTCTCGAGATTTTTACTCACTGTTCCCAGGGCTCAGACAATTATTGGTACCACTGCCACCTTTTTATCGACCACAACTGTTTTACCTCCCAAGCTAACCTGTCATATCTCCCGACTTTTCTTTCTTCCTTATCGCATACCTTGTTGTCAGCTGGGAATGCTATATCTATGATCCAGCATAGTTTGTTTTCTTTCTCAATTAACACTATGTCCGACTTCCTATTCTCTATCTCATGGTCGCACTGGATCATAAAATCCCAGAGGGTCTTTGCATTTCATAAAATCCCACAGGATCTTTGCATATTATTATTATTGTGTTGTTTGTTGTTGTTGTTGTTGTTGTTGTTGTTGTTGTTGTTGTTGTGTCGTTGTTGTCGTCGTCGTCGTCATCGTTGTTGTTGTAATCATCGTCGTCATCGTCGTCGTCGTCATCATCATCATCATCATCATCATCATCATCATCATCATCATCATCATCATCATCATTATTATTATTATATTATTATTATTATTATTGTTATTATTTTTTTCTCAGGTTTTGTTGGAACTGCCGGGGTCTTGCATGCGTAGCGGGCTTGCTGGCTGCAGCCTACGCTACCATGCTATCTGTTCTACTCAACTATCTTTTCCTGATTATTCTTGCCATGCCAAGGAAGCAAACCTTTCGTAACAGTTCTACAGGGCAATCTATTCCAATTTCCTTGATATTCCCCTTGATGCCTTCTCATACTGTTCCCAAGGGCCCATCAGTAATTGGCACTATCTTCACCTTCTTCATTTTTCATAGCTAGACTATTTCGTACTTAAGACGGTTGTATTTATCTTTTTTTTTTCACCTTCCTTCTTGACTATTCTTGGGTCAAAAGTACATGCACCATCAACTATATAACATACAAGCCTTACAACCCAGCGTTGCCCGGTAAAGTATTCAAGGAATTGTTTGCCAGTTTGTAGAACGGGAATTCATATGCATGTGTATATATTTAACCTAACTTCTGGACTTATTTAATTGGAACTGTCGACTTTTTTTTTACTAAGAGAGTTAGAAAATGCAAACATTCGTACCGGAAGTTAAACTCATTTCAATGTCAAAATACTATTTACAGAAAAAATAAGGGCTTAAATCTAATGAAAATTTAATAAAATCTAATCATATGTAAGTGAAATTATGCTAAATACAACTAAATTGAAAACCTTTTCCCCCTAGCCATATCGGCAATTCTGAAAACTTTTGGGTGCCAATTTTACACGAGTAGAAGCTTTTTTTAAACAAATTTTATCCTGAAAATCACCATTTACTTTTGTTTTAAAGTGAAAGAGAGGAGGAAGCGAAAAATGTATGAACATGTATATGAAATGGACGTGTGTGTGTAAAAGACAGAGTGAGTGCCACTTATAGAGGAAAACACACACGTTCACACTCTCTCTCTCTCTCGCTCTCACACGCACACGCACACGTACATACAAGAAAGATGTACTCATACGCATTGATATCTGTACGTATACATGACAACATACCCCTTCGCTCATTCTTTCTGTCTCTTTCTTTCTTCCTCTCCCTCTTCTTCACTCTCTCATTATCTTCCACACACACGTCCATTTCATATACACGTACATACATCTTTCACTTTCTCATCTCACAAAGTAAATAAATAAAAGATTTTTACGGAAATTAACGAACTCCGGATGATGAAATCACATTCAGTTAAAAATATTTCTAAATGTTTAAAATATTCTATACGTCAAAAAGTCGATGGTTTTTTTTTATCTTAGAGAGCGCGAAGACTGTGTGTATATATATCACAGATAGCGGACGTGTGTTTATGTTGATTGACATGCAATGACATTCATTAAATGTGTGTGTGTTTGTATCTGTGTATGTGTGTTGACGTCACGGAAGCCATGTCTTCTTTTCGTCAAGAAATAACAAACAAAAATGGTGTTTAATCGTTTAAATAGAGGTCCAAATATTATAAAAAATTGTACTGCACAGCCGAAAGCAAATATGAAAATAATTATGCAAAAAAAGATAAAAAATATTATTTTTGAGATATTTCGGATACAAACAAACATTTATAGAGTTTTAGTATTATTGAGATGTGGTGCATCTTGTTCACCACCACTAGGTCCGATCTGTTATGCTCTAACACCTGATTTGTTTAGATTGGGAAATCCCTGGGGATTTTTCTAGTCTCCGACTCTGTCACTCTCTGCAGTTTGTGCTCGTACCACATCTTGCCTCTCTCTAGCCCCCACTTTCGTAGTTTCCAATGTAGCACTTTTGCTATCTGATCGTGTTGCCACAACTTGTAGTGGTTTTGGACAAATCTAGGGCATTCACTCATGATATAGGCAATGGTTTCAATCACTCTATTGCAAATGCGGCATAGTGGAGACATTTGCTCATTCCTCAGGTTCACCCTCCAGTTCGTGGTCAAAGCTTGGTCTTGCACTGCCACTATAGTGCTCTCGGTCTCTCTTTTTTTTTAGTGTTCCTTTCTTCACCTTATCCCACCTATTTTTCCAGCAACTTCTGTTGTGACTGAATGGAATTGATTGTGTAGTCCCTTCTTGCGTACTTCTTCTTCGTGTCCTTTGTGTAATTCTTTCTTTGTTTTCCTATTTTTTCTCTGCTCTCAATACACCCTCGTTCCTAACTGTCACTAACAAGGTTTCCTTACTTTGGGATAGGAATCTTATTAAACTCTCGAATTCGATACGTACGCAGTCTTCCACACATATCAGTCCTCTTCATGAACAGGCGGTCGGTATCTGCATGTGGATGATGGGCTCCATGCATCGTTAGGTTCTTTCTTGTCTTCCTATCCATCTCCTTTAGCTCCTCCTTTGTCCACTTTAGGATTCCAGCTCCATACCAAACTACTGTGACTGCCGCCGAGTTTTTTGCTGAAATTATGTTTATGGCATTCAGCTTTGAAGCCAATATTTTCATCACTTGCTGGAAGTACTCTTTCTTTGTATTTTTCTTTTCTCTTTTCATATCGTTGTGTTTAATTCCATTTGCTTCAAATATTCCCAGGTATTTATAATTGGATTCAGAATCAATTGCCTTCATCGTTTCACCACATCACATGGTAACCATATGCTTTCTGGCCTGGCAAGCTTTCCTCGTCTCATCACCATCGAAGAACATTTTAAGAGTTCAAAATCCATCGTAATATCACTGGAGAAAATCTGCACAGACTGGATCGGGCTGTTCAGTTCTGCCTCACTTTTTGTGAATAACTTCAAGTCGTCCACGAATAGCAAGTGGTTCAGTTTTGATTACCGCTTCCCACATCATACCCCAACTCATTCTTCTGTATTAAGGTCAACTTTGCCTTCTCGCTCAAGGAGATTATTCCCTGCACAAAGATCAGTAGGGACACATTATCTCCCTGGAAGATTCCTCTCCTGGTTTTCACCTATCCTAATACTTGATTCGCTGCTGTCAATTCCGTTCTCCAACATTTCATACTGTTCCATATAAGGCTTCTCATGTTTTCTGCTACTCCATACATTTCCATTGTCCATCCAGGATTGTGGTATCATATCGTATGCTTTACGATTGTCAATCCATACCATGCTCCTTTTATTCTTATTATTACTTTGGTTACCTTTCTGGAAAGATACGGTAAAGTTAAGCTCAGTAAATCATAAGAGTGTTTTCAATCTTTACCGCCCGTTAAGGGCCCCGTTTATTCATTTTTATTGTTACAAACTTATTTTTAACATTGTCTGAACTGCGCTTATAGTATTTCTTTTTAGAAACATACCCTGCAAAGCAGGGGGTGCATATCAATATTTTTTAACTTTATTGAACTATTGGAAAAAGCAAATATTTTGTTAATATCCAAATATTTTGGATCATAGCGGAGAAAGAACTAATGATGATATTAGATGAAAGGACGTGTTTCTTGTCAGAAAAAAAAAAGAAAAGACAATACTGGCGTATCGATGACTGGCGTATCGATGACTGGCGTATCGATGACTACAGTAAATGACGTCACCGCCACGCCAGCGAAGACGAACCCTGAAGCTAATACATTTTGTCTGTAAGCAGCTTCATGAAAGCAGCAATTGAACAACACATTCGGCATTAGCAGTAGCAACAACAATAACAACAACGACGACAACAACTATAACAACATCAACAATAATACCGATAATAAACCTAAAAAAGGAATGATAAACAAAAGAAAATTTTGAAAGAAACGGTAACACCACCACTTCCGCTGTAGTCTCAAAGTAGCTACTGTCACGACAAGAGATTCCGGAAAGGGGATTTCCTTTACGATTGTTGCAAGAAATATGGAAGATTTTCCCTTCGATAAGGAATATTTAGAACTAGCCAGAAAATGGCAAAAAGAAATGCGAGAAGAGAAGCCCTCAAACTTCCACCCGAGGCCATTGGAAACATTTTGAGGTGCATGGTTTCATCGCTGAGTGGAAAATGCTACAGCGGTCCGAGTTCAAAAATGACATGGGCGCGTGTGGGAACACAAGACCCACGTCATTCAAGGAAAGAATACAGTTCTATATTTAAGAGATGAAGAATTATGTACGTTATTTACTATTGACGGATATCATCCGACGTTTTGAATGACATACCCTCCAGCCCTCATCAGGTGTCTTGGGGAAATTTCGAACCTAGGTTCTCATTCCCAAGGTATTTTTCGATGTTGTTGTTATTATTCAGGTCACTGCTTGGAATCGAACTCGGAGCAATTACAGAGTGAATTTTAGGGCTTATAAATCTAATATTCTCCTTCCTTAATACTGGTTCCCATATCTACACTCAGTCTGCTTAGGAGGTTGTTGTGTCCTAGCATATGTGCTGCTTCTTTTAGTTTTTGTATTTTCCTGTGGTGTTCTCTGTCTATTATTTTAACTTCATCCCACATGGGGAGGTGGTCTCCATTTTTGCATACATGATCAGCTATACCCGATTTATCAATATCTCCCCGCGTCACAGCTTTGCGATGTTCCTCTACTCTTATTTTGAGGGGGCGGCATGTTTCGCCTTTGTATAATCTACCATAGCTGCATGGGATGGAGAACACACAGTTTTTGGTCATATTCTCTTCTATTGGTGGTTTTACCCGAATGAGATATTTGCGAGGTATTGCTTTTGAATACTGTCCTGATGTCACATGGGCCGCATATCTTTTGTATCTTTTCGGAGAGGCCTTTCACATAGGGTAGACAGACTGTGGTCAGTTTATCGGTTTCATCCTCTCTTTTCTTCATAATCGGAGTGGAGAGTATGCTTTTGGGAAAAACTAGTTAAGAGTAGCAACATCACACTAGATAAAGCCTATGAAATAAGAGAATTAGACCAAAGCCAAACTTACAAATATTTAGGAATCCATGAACTAGATAAGACACAAAACACACAAACGAAAGAGAAAATAAAAAAAGAATACTATAGACGAGTTAGATCAATACTAAAAACAGAGCTCAATGCTAAAAACAAGATAATAGGTATTAACACTTTAGCCGTCCCGTTATAAGTTACAGCTACAATATCCTTAACTGGGCACTAAATGAACTGACCAAAAATAGATAGGAAAACAAGAAAAATAATGACAGGATCTAGGATGCATCACCCAAAATCTGACATAGAAAGACTATATATACAACGTATAGAAGGTGGTTAGGGGCTTATACAGCTGGAACAACTTATTACAAAAAACCCACCATAGGAATGCAAAAAAAATATCTACTTCAAGAAGCAAGGAAAACTGATTACAAATAACGGCAAACACGAGCAAAACAAAAAAATTGTTCTCAGTATTAAGGGAAAGCTGACAAATACAAACAAGAAAATCATACCACCTAACAAATATGAAGAAGAAGAAGAAGAAGAAGAAGAAGAAGAAGAAAAGAAGAAGAAGAAGAAGAAGAAGAAAGAAAGAAGAAGAAGAAGGCAAGAAAGAAAGAAGAAGAAGACGAAAGAAGAAGAAAAGAAGAAGAAGAAAGAAAGAAAGAGAAGAAGAAGAAGAAGAAGAAGAAGAAGGAAGAAGAAGAAGAAGAAGAAGAAGAAGAAAAGAAAAAGAAGAGAGAAGAAGAAGAAGGAAGAAGAAGAAGAAGAAGAAAGAAGAAAGAAGAAGAAGAGAACGAAGAGAAGAAGAAGAAGAAAGAAGAGAAGAAGAAAGAAGAAGAAGAAGAAAGAAGAAGAAGAAGAAGGAAGAAGAGAGAAGAAGAGAAGAAGAAGAGAAGAAAGAAGAAGAAGAAGAAGAGAAGAACAGAAGAAGAAGAGAAGAAGAAGAAGAAGAAGAAGAAGAAGAAGAAGGAGAAGAAGGAAGAAGAAGAGAGAAGAAGAAGAAGAAGAAGAAGAAGAGAAGAAGAAGAAGAAGAAGAAGAAGAAGAAGAAGAAAGAAGAAAGAGAAGAAAGAAGAAGAAGAAGAGAACAACAACACAACAACAACAAACAAACAATGAGAATCCAGGTTCGAAATTTCCCCAGCCGAAATGTGGTAAATATCAAACAAGATGAGGACAAATATCCGTCAATTGTAAATAATATAAATAATGTTCAAGGAAAGAAGTATTGTACAATTAAAGTGAGATTTGGGACTGAAGAAGAGGCCAGAATTCATTCCGCGACGACATTGAGGAATTAATAATTCTTGTTAATCCCCTGCTATCGTGGCCAACACCTTGCTAAAGTAAATATAGAGGAAGATGGGACTATCTTGGGGGTAACAAAACTGGTCAAGTAGGTGTGGAACTGGCCATATAATCTAACCAAACCTATATTGACAAACTATAGCAAGACCTCCAGCATGGCACCCAGTTGTTTGTGGTAGTGGAGAGTAAAGGGCCAAGATGTCACATATATGGAACTGTGACTCACTGAAAGGCTTTCAGCCCTCACACACACACAAAACACCCATAACTGCCAACACTACAAACACCATAAATACAAAATCAAGAAGAAGTACCAGAACTCCAACACTCACACCGAACCAAGATAAGGAAGGAATTTACTTCTCCTGAAGGCACTGCTCCCTAAACTAACAATAGCAGTAATGAGATGGAGAAATAAGAGCAGGGCGTTTATAAAACAATACATGAAAATCTTCCAGCTAGCATTGGGATTTAAAAAACAAACAAAAGGCTTTTAGATGGAACTTTTAAAAAGCGTTCACCTGTAGAGAAGTTCGGAAGATCCCAACTTCTCGAAAATCAAGGTGAGTGACTTCATCCTTTTCTTTCTCCGACTTGCATAACTACTGTCAGTGGTGTGTGTGAATGTGGCCTTGGATCAGCTTGGAAGCAAGGTCACTTCCTCAACGGTTTCAAGTCAATTGGTTTAGATGTTTTTATCACTTCATCTTGGGCTACTACAATTAGTCACTGTGTTACTTTTTTTAATTGCCCCTTTTTTTTAACCAAGTCCAGGATTTTGTTCTACATACGTCTTCAGTTGCTCTCCAAAATTGGCTACACAGAGGTCTCTCTTCAATCCGTCTGGCGTGCTCTCTTTGTATTTCGTTCTTGTCCTTTTCTCATATTACGCGCTTCATCCCCTGTTCTTTATTCGCTCTCTTTAGCAGATTTTCTGTGCTGCTCTGTAAAACACTCTACTAGACGTTTCTTTTTTCATCTATAATATCCCTCTGCTTGTTATTAAGCTTCTTCCACCCTCGTCTCTCCCCGAGTACAGCTTTCGGGTGGAGGGCTTCATACGTCGTCAACAACTTCCTAGTTTCTATCAAGTTTCTTTATTCTTTTTCTTTCTGGTCCAGTCTCTAATTCCAACTTCATATCCGATTGAGGCTTCTGCTCTTCAATCATTGCTTCAATAAGATTTCCCCGAATTCAGTTTCACTGCAATAATTTTCTTATTCTCTTTCTGTACTCTCTACGAGTAACTGTTTCATTCTTCATTTTTTATCTCATCTGCCTCCAGTATTTCAAGTACTTATACCACTGCCCTTTCTCAACCGCTCTCATTGGGCACTTCAAATCTTCCTCGTTTCATCTTTAATAAAGTGCACTTTTCTATTCCAAATTCCATACGTATGTCATTTGAGAAAATGCGGACTTTCAGGCTGTTTCTCATTTTTCGCATAAACCTTTATATTCCTTCGTAACACAGTGTAGGTAACAATACACCGGAGTCTTTAGTCGCTTGTCAAGTCACAGCAAGGACTTCAGACAGTTAATACTTTCCTTAAGAAGTGCACTGTGCCCAATAAGGCTGCTTTTTGCAAGACATCAATCAAAGTTTCAATGGGATTGAGCCCAACGTTCTTAATGCTTGCTCTTGATTAGCACAGATTAGAGCCTCTGTCTGTCGTATCTTCAACATGAATTCTTTTCTTGACCATGAATTCTTTCTTTACCCACCTATTTTCAGTTTCATTCATTTTCAATTTCTTGTATAGTGCTTTATCTTTGTAATCTTTCATCCTACACAAGCCTGACCTTCTTACTTCTAATAACAGGGGTTCTGTGGCATTTTCACATACCATGCTATGTTGTTTTCTTCTGCTCTAGTGCTGTGTTCGCATCCAATAAGTCCTCTTCCTCCTCTTTGTCTTGGTATATACAGTCTGTCTATGTCTGAGTGGAGTGACCCACATCTAGTAAGCAACTTCCTTGTCTTTCTGTCTAAGCGTTTTAGTTCGTCTAGTTTCCATGCAATTACCCCTGCTCCATATCTAAAGAGTGAAACCGCCCAGGTGTTGATAGCTTTGATCTTATTCTGTTCCTTTAATTTCAACTTAAGGACCAGTCACAGTCTGCGTAAGTACTCCACCTTAAATTTTTCTGTCATTTCTTTCTCCAATTTATCCATTTCCAAGATCCCCATGTACTTATAGCCCGTTTCTTCTATCTGCTTCATAACATCCCCCCGACGGTACCGTTAACCAGTCCATACATTTGATTTTGCCTCTCTTCAATACTAACACACCATTCTGATATAAGCACTGAAAGTATACACCGTATCAATGAGGGAACTGACTTGAGCTTCATCTTTATCATAAAGTTTGAGGTCATCCATGAATAACAAATGGTTGACTTTTTGTTGGCGGCTTCTGAATACACATCCACCCTTTGCTTTCTTCAGAATCAGTGTTAGTGGTGTCAAGCACAGTACAAAGATCAGTGGGGGCAGGCAGTCCCCTTGGAAGATGCCCCTCCTAATTTCTACTGTCCCTAAACTTCTTCCGTATGCTGTCAGATCCGTCCTCCAATTCGCCATACTTTTTCCAAGCAATCGCTCAACATTCGAAGCAATACCAAATAGGTTCATACATTCCATAATCCAAGAATGTGGGATCCTATCGTACGCCCTACGATAGTCGATCCATGACATGGCTAAGTTACTTTTCCTCCTCTTGCAGTTTCTGTTGATCCATGGTACCGCTGCACTTACGCTTGCAACCCTTCTGCTCATGTGGCTGGACTCCATTTTTTTCCAGATGTTCGTACATTGACTCTGCGAGTATTCCAGTCAATAACTTCCACATAAATGGCAAACAGGAGATCGGCCTATAATTGTCTACCGTACTGCCTTTTTCGATGTTTTTCAAACACAGCACTGTCCTACTCAATGTCAACCACTCTGGTGTTGCTTGGTCGACATTTAAAAAGGTGTTGAGTTGCGCAGCTATTCGTGCATGACATTCATCAAATCTTTTGATCCAGTAGCCTTGAATTCCATCTGGTCGTCGTCATCATCATCATCATCATCGTCATCATCATCATCATCATCATCATCATCATCATCATCATCATCATCATCATCGTCATCGTCATCATCATCATCATCATCATCATCATCATCATCATCATCATCATCATCATCATCATCATCATAATCATCATCATTATATTATTATTATTATTATTATTATATTATTATTATTATTATTATATTATTATTATTATTATTATCATCATCATTATTATTATTATTATTATTATTATTATATTTCTTTTTATCACAGGCTTTGTTGGAACTCCTGGAGTCTTTCATGCGGAGCAGGCTTGCCGCCTGCAGCCTACGGTACCATGCTATTCGTTCTTTTCAGCTATTTAATACTTTCCCGATTATTCTGGCCGTGCCAAAGAGGCAGACCTTTCGTAACAGTTCTACTGGTCCCTATAATCCAATTTCTTTTCTATTCCTCTTGATGCCTTCAGATATTGCCTCCAAGGACCCAAGAATAGTTGGCACTATCTTTATTTTCCATAGCCGGGCTATTTCGTACTTAAGACGGTTGTATTTATCTATTTTTCGCCTTCCTTCATGACTCTTAGTAGGACATGCGACATCAACTATATAGCATATGTGGTGCATCTTATCCACCACCACTAGGTCTTGTCTGTTATGTTCTAGCACCTGATCTGTTTGGTTTGGGAAATCCCACTCTATTGTAGATACATCATAGCAGAGACTTTTGCTCATTCAAAAGATTAACCCGCCAGTTCGTGGCCAATGCTTGGTCTTGCGCTGCGGGATGGGCTACTCGACATGAAAAAAATTCTAACTGGGCCCCAGCTGCAAGGTCATGCGCTGTTTATCGTGTTATGAGATCACCATGTCGCGCACATATGGTTGTGATGCATGTGCCTGGTGTACCCTTATCAGACGGGTAGTCATGATGGGTATACTGGGTTTCGTATCTTTGTACCCAGTTTCACTTTGGTGGCATGCACTACTCGCTCAACAACAACAACAATAATATTAATAATAATAACTTCGATATCTTATCAATGGAAGCCCTAACTTGGCGACGCTAGTCTCAAAAATCCTCTCCCACGCACCCTTAATCGACCGCCAGCTTTATTAACTAGCAGTCCAATCAAACAACCTGTATTAGTAGGCACAATCCCGCTCCTCTATTTAACGATCACAGCATCAGCAGCAGCTAAACCAACAGTCGTGAATCAGTCGTCATTTGTTGTCTAAAGAAATCAGGGGAGTCAATATTAGTACCCCTCGGCCTTATAGTAATAATATAATTATAGTAATAATTGTGAAACTATAGTAGTGAACTAAGAAAGAATAGGATAGGGATTATAGTAGTAATAGTGAACAAGAATTACCCAGAATGATTAACAAATGGCGTTGTGGAACCCTTGAGTCGCCGGCGACTAAACCGGAAATCTCACTAAGCTTGCTTGGTGAGGAAGGTGGATTTTCGACACCCTGCGGGATTAAAAGCAAAACCCGGCAAAGAGCAGAGGAATTTAAAAGAGTCAATGGCCATTCCGAAAGCGGGTTGACAAAACTCGTGAGAGTTGGTTGGTTGTCTGTCGAGGAGAAGGAACACTGATTAAAAAACTGGAGTAGATAGGACTCCTTAGTCACAATGGTAACAACCTGTCAGTGTCCAATGGCTCCATGCCTGGGATGAAGGCGAATAAACCGCGAAACGGGACTTAACTCCGGAACAATGTTTGGATGAAGTTACGGGACCAACTGTTGCTCTCTTATCTCCTAATGAGAATCAGGATCATGGTCTCAAACACACAGTAATGCGAAGGGACAGCGGCCCAACTTATAGATAGTAAGAGCTCTGCAGTCTTGGTTGACTCCTTCACCAAACCAACAGAAGTGTAAGAAAAGGTGAGTGTCTTGTACATTCAAATAACCAGTGCTCCAGGTAGGCCGTAATCATTAGCCTTTGGTGGTAAACGTCCTAGGAGAAGTTTTAGTCTTCATTATTATTATTATTATTATTATTATTATTATTATTATTATTATTATTATTATTATTATTCCTTCGTAACACAGTGTAGGTAAACATGAACCGGAGTCTTTATTCATCTGTCAAGTCACAACAAGGACCTCAGACAGATAATACTTTCCTTTAGATGTGCGCTGTACTTAGTAAGGCTGCTTTTCGCAAGACATCAATCTTGCATGGGATTTCCAGTTGCTTTAAGAAGTCTTGAAGTTTCAATGGGATTGAACCCAGCGCTCCGATCACCACTGGTATCACTTTTACATTACCCTCTCGCATTCCATACAGTCTTGCCATTTCCCCTTTCAATCCGGAGTTCTTGGTGATTTTTTTTCAACCTCTTTACTCACAACATTCATGTCATTTGGTATGGCTACATCAATGATCCGACAGTATTTGTCTCTCATATTCAATATGACAATATCCGGCCGACGGTGTTCGATTACACGATCCGACTGAAAATCATAGTCCCAGAGTATCGTTACTTTTCCATCCTCCTGCATAACTTTACTTGGCACATGCTCATGCCAGTTCTCTGTTACATCATATTGGTATTTACAGCATAAGAGCCAATGAAGATACACACTTTATCGTGGCGGCGCTTGTATTCTTTTTGTGCAAGGCTCTCACATCCACTTACCAACTGGGTCACATTTTCCACACTCTTCCCAAAGAGTCTGCATTTCTTGGTGTGAGAAGTTTTATAGGTGTTATACTTCACTGAATTGGTAGCGAGAGTCTGGTCTTATGCAGCAATGATCAGGCTTTCGATGGTACACTTCAAATCACCTCGCTCAAGCCTTGCCTATGATGCTGTATTATCCTTAATGTTTTGTGTATTTCCTTCAAACTGTCCATGCATTCTCATTTCAAGAAGATCTTTTCTCTTCTCAACTCTTTGGCTAAACTTTTCCTTGCCCGTCTTTTCAGCTGCATTTACACCCATATCTTTCGCGGTCTTCATCACTATTTATCAAATACTCGGCATTATAATAATACCATTATTGTTGTTGTTGTTTTATCATTATTATTTATTTATTTACTTACTTTTAATTTGCATATTTGTTGCAATCACTTGCCGAGATACACCCAACGGCCTAGGGCAAGTAAAGGAAAAGAGACATTGTTCTCCTGGTATGTTGTCTAGATGCTCCTGATATTTCTTTTTTTATCATACCTAGGGCACCCACAAAAACAGGAACAGTTCTCGTTTTAAGATGCCACATCTTTTGTATTTCAATTTTCAGGTCCTTATATTCACTACCTTTACAGACATATTTTTACCAGTGGGAAGAACACTGACATCTATTAGTCTACACGTATTTTCTTCTCTGTCTTTGATGACTATGTCTGGTCGATTAGCCTGGATCGTTGTGTCACTGTTGACTAGAAAATCTCAGAGGATGGTGACATTTTTACCTTCAATGACTGGCTCAGGATGATGTCCATACCAGTAAGCAGGAGTGCTGATTTTGTAGTGTTTACATATTTTCCAATGTAAAAACTGTCCTACCCTATCGTGGAGATTTTTATATTCCTTTAGTGTAATCAGAGGATACACCGAGACATGATGGTCTATTGTTTCGTCAAATGTGTAGAAAAATCTGCATTTAGGGCTAGTACCGTTTTGAAGAACATTAGCCTGGTAGTTTTTTGTGAGCCAGCTTTGATCTTGTTCTTCCAATATGAAGCTGCCACTCTCTGCTTTCAGTCCTGAACTTCTCAGACACTGATGGGTTGTTACATGGTCTACATCAGCATATACTGGCTCCACCGCTCCTCAGTTTGTTTCTGCTCGTCCTTTATTGTAGTCTGTTTTATCCGTTTTGCTTATTTGGCGACAGTGGTTTCAGGCTTTTCATCTAATTCAAGATTAATGCCAAGTTCCCTTGCGAATTTGCAAGCTTCCTAGACATTGGAATGTGATATTTTGCTGCTTTTGTGTTTGCACACAAACCGCCGCGGTGTCCAGTCCTCTGTACTAGATATGTACCTTTTCATTGCTATTCTGGAGGTCTTGTTGCACAGTTCTACCTGCATAATTCCACTTCTCCCATTACTTCTAGATAGGTACAGACGATAAACGTCTGCTTAGATGTTAGTAATTTTTTGTCTTCCTGTCCAGGCGTTGGAACTCCGGAGGATTCCAGTTAATGATGTTAAAACTGTACTAGACAATTGGATGTGCCAGGTAGTTATTGGCTTCGATGCGATGTCTTCAGTACAAGTCGTATTCTCCTATAATGCTCCTTTCTTATTTTTTCCTTCATAGTAGGGTGATGTGCACCATCTTCGTTTATTCCTAGGGTATTTATAACATCCTTGTGGGTCACGTTCCTTGATAGTAGTGTTGATATCTAATTTAATGGAAGCTGTTTGCTTGAGCTTGCCTCTTACAAAAGTTGCTTTAGCACACTTATCGCGGCCAAAATCCATTCCGATGTCATTGCTGAACTCTTTAACAGTTGTCAACAGCCCTGCTAGCTCTTCGTCATTTCTAGCAAACAGCTTCAGATCGTACATATAAATCAGATGGTTTGTAAATTTTGTGCCTAGACGTGTGTTCCATTTGGTTATGCTGCTTTATCTGAATTTGGAGACGACAGCAAAAATCTAGCATTAATATAATTGTTATTATTGTTATCATTGTCGTCTTTCAATTTTGTTTACATTTCCTGTCGAGTATTTTCCAAACACCTAGGACAATGAAATTCACTTTATACACTGGTAGGCCATTAAAATACACATACCAGATTGGTCATTTATAAAATCACGTGATTGAAAAGGGGAAAAAAACAGAGAGTAAAAGGAAAGAAGAAAAAATTAAATTAAAAAGGAAAACAAAGAAAATAAAAGGAAAAAGGAAAGAAAATTTACTGTGACACTCCCCTTCTGAATACGGGTGGCGTAGCAGTAAAGACAGTGAGACGGAAAGCCAGGGATCATCCTCAAATAACCTTCAGTTCCTTTTTTTATCAGTCCAAGTGCTCCTACAAACACTGGTATCATAAACGTCTTGGGATGCCACATTTTTCGATTTCAATTAGCAAAATTTTTCTATTTTCTGAGCTTCTCAAATTCTTTTGCCGACATATCATGACTTTATTGTTTTGGTCTTTCACAACATCTGATTTATTAGCTTTGATGGTCTGGTCAGTATTTACTGGAAAGCCCCAAAGGGTGGTGTTTGGACCATTTATCAGCAGTTTTAATTTTATAATGCTGACATATCAGTGTAGATATTGGCCAACTCTGTCATGTTTTGATTTATACACTGCAGGTGCTAAAACCTTACATCCAGAGAATAGGTGGTCCACTGTTTCAGTTTCATCATTGCAGTATCGGCAATGGATTGATAGTTCCGGATCAATTAGCTCTGATCTTGAGCAGTTTTGATAAAGCCTTCACTCTCTGCCTTTAGCCCTGAGCTCCGTAGCCACTGACGGGTGTGCTTCTGGTGTACACCAGCTTGTTTACTACGGGTCACATATTTTCCATGCAGAGGTTTTTGTTCCCACCTATCAGCCAATTGTTCAAACGCATTTTGCTTTGCTATTGATTTCCTTGCAACAACAGCTGCCACACTTCCATCATGTTCAACCTGGGTATTATTATTATCATTATTATTATTATTATTATTAATAATAATAGAAATATTAAAATTACTAAGTCTCTCTAAAAGAGATTGCTACAGCCTTACTGGAAATTAATTGTTATCGCCATATTAATATGGCAGTCTTATAGATATAAGACTAAAGCTGTCGCTGATTAGCTCCATGAGGCCATCGCCTTAAGCTAGCTATTTGACACACAAACTGCGTCCATTATAACCTTCGAACAAGGGAGGTCAGCCGCTTCACACTGCCAGTCAGACAGGTACAGACGCGTAATCCCTTTTAGAGAGACTTAATAATTTTAATATTTCTATTATTGAAAACAAGTGGATGTATTCCACCGAAACTAGGTAAATAAAGCCTTCGAACAGAGACGATCAGTAGCGACACCTGCTGGGTCTGACTACGCTGCATTGATAAAGGGCAACTACTCTGAAACGCGTCTGTAGCTGTCTGACTGGCAGTGTGAAGCGGCTGACCTCCCTTGTTCGAAGATTATAATGGACGCAGTTTGTGTGTCAAATAGCTAGCTTAAGGCGATGGCCTCATGGAGCTAATCAGCGACAGCTTTAGTCTTATATC
>NC_043016.1:16306167-16346167 GCF_006345805.1 Octopus sinensis | reverse complement strand
CATGATGGGTATATTGAGCTTCGTATATTTTACCCCAGTGTCACTTTGATGGCATGAACTGCTCTCTCACTCAATAATAATAATAATGATGATAATAATAATAATAATAATGAGTATTATTATTATTAAGGTAGTAAGCTGGCAGCATCGTTAGAATGCTGGGCAGAATGCTAAGCAGCATTTTATCAGTCTACATTCTGAGTTCAAATTCCGCCGAGGTCAACTTTGCCTTTCATCCTTTTAATGAAATAAGTACCAGTAGAGCAATAGGATCAGTGTAACTGACTTGCCCCCTCCCCTGAAATTGCTGGCCTCATCATCATCATTATTATATTTTATTATTATTATTATTATTATTATTATTATTATTATTATTATTATTATTATTATTATTTTCTTTAGCATCTTCTTTCAATCCGGTTTCCATTTCTTGCTCAGTGTCTTCCTGACACCTAGGGCAGAGAAATGTACCGTATACATTCGTAGGCCATTAAAATAAACACCAGATTGTTCATTTATAAAGTTATATGATAGAGAAAAGGGGGAAGATAGAGAAAAATGCAAAAATAAAAAATAAAAAGTATATTATTGTTGTTGTTGTTATTATCATTATTATTATTTATTATTATTATTATTATTATTATTATTATTATTATTATTATTATTATTATTATTATTATTATTGTAACCATCATTGTCGTCATCATCATCATCATCTTCAACAATGTTGTTAACCTACTTCTTCCAAATGCTAATGCCCTTTACCAATAAAAAGCCATACAAAATATGTTGATTAATTCAGTGCACATAATGTATATTTTGTTTAGCAGGCTGTCAAGGACGAAGTAAGCTTTTATTTACAAATTTGTTGTTAGTGATAGAAACAGCATTGGTTCAAAATAGCATTGTCCGTATCTTCCTTAATGTTGATATACTATAGAAATTAAACAGCTACAATATTTGTCTCAAAACAACATCTTGTGTGGATGTATAATGCTAAGAAGCACAGAAGCATATCAATAGGAAACAAAAAATATCTAGTGATGTTGGTGAAATTACTAGATCGGGGATTTCTGCTTCTATGAGCATTATTATCAGCCTGTATTCACTTATCAACCGCATGCTTAGACAAATGTAACCTCTTTTGATATAGAAAAACAATGAATAACAAATCGTCACAAATAGCCAGCAAGCTCAGAAAATATTTATTACTAGTGACAGAATAGGTTCAATCGTTTAACATTCAGATTTTTCTATCAAATGTAATGTTTATTTATTCATATTGGTTTGAATTAATCATGCATTCTCTCATAGCTTCTATGATAGGATTGCTTATTCTTAGAATGGCACTGTAGAGTAGGTGTGAGAGACTAGATTTGGCCAGGTTCAACATAAAGCAGGTTGAATATTGGTATCAGATATAGTCAGTTTGAATGCTAAAAACAACTGACATTGTAGGGTTGGTATGAGAGGCAAGATCTGGCCAGCTTCAAGATAAAATAAATAGAATATCTGGGCTGGATATCGCCAATTCCAATGCTAAAAACAACTGACATTGTAGGGTTGGTATGAGAGGCAAGATCTGGCCAGCTTCAACAAAAAACTGGAAACTGTAAAATGATCTTTCGCTGCCATTTGTCATGGAGAAGTATTCTCATTGGAGACAAAAAGTGTAAAAGCACCATGGTTAATTCGCAGCATCCCTTGTTGGACTGGTGGATTTTGAAGTGGTTATCTTTCTCATCAGCATCAGATACTAAAGTGAGGCAATTCTGAACTAGGTTTGTCTGGTACTGATGACAGACAATCACTTCAAAATGCGTGAATCCATCAATCCACTAGAAAGTGTTCAGATCTGACAGCGTACAGCGAGAATACGTCTTGCTGACAGATTGCAGTGGAAGGTCTTCTTACTGGTCCAAATATCCTTCAGACATATTTGAACTGGTATCACGTTTATTTGTTTCTCAGTCAGTGCTTAGTACTTCTGATCAGGAATAAAGCAGATAGAAAATATGGGCCTGATGTGACCAGTTTAAATGCTAAAAGGTTAAAGAAAATACGTAAGAAGTGATTTAGCAAAGAAACGATAAGTTATCTTTTTAACTAACCACATCGAACGTTGACAGTTATTCGTGTAAACATAAATGTCGTGAATAATGTATTGGGGACAAAACCCCCACCACTCCATCTAGAATAGACTGCACCCAAATCTGAGTAGATTTAAAAACAAAGAAATTTTTACTATTCATATACACGTATATCGAAATTCATAGTCGTCATCAAATGCTGTTATCTGTACAGAATATCTAAAGTGCTCGGAACATAGCTTCATCTATTATTCAAGCTACGCGAAGCACTGCCCTCCGGGCGGTTTTCTCATGATTTACGTAATACATAAACACATGGTTTTAGGTGCAGGTATGGCTATGTGCTTGAGTAGCTTACTTCCAAAACATATGGTTTTCCGTTCAGTACCATTGTGCGGCACCTTGGAAAAGTGTCTTTTACTTTAGCACCTGGCCAATAAAAGCCTTGGCAGTAGATTTGGTTTGGCTGAAAGTGAAAGAAGCCCATTTTATACATATATCCATCCATCCATCATCCTGAAGTCTTGGGATGCCTGTGAGTTCCGGTGCTTGGCGCAGTCGAAGGGTCGGCAGGGGATGTTTGCTGAGATCCGCTTTGGTGGGCAGCGGATCTTGATATCAAGGCGAGAAATAAGAAGGCGGTGATCCATCCAGCAGTCATCTGCACCAGGCATAGAGGAGCGGGTGATGCGTACATTCTCGTCTGTCCCTGGATCTTGTCAGGACGTAGTTGAGGATGTGCTAGTGTTTAGACCGTGGGTGTTTCCAGGTTGTTTTTTGTCGGGTATGGAGACGAAATGGGGAGTTGGTGATAACGAGTTCGTGCTTGGCGCAGAGGCCCAAGAGGAGCTGGCCATTGACATTGCATTTCCCAATGTCGTGAAAGCCAAGAATGCCATTCCTCAGACAATGATCACTGCCAACTCTGCCGTTAAAGCGCCCCAACACGACGAGTTTGTCATGCGCGTGGATTGTCTGGATGATGCGTCCAGCAGGTTGTAGAACGAAATCTTGACGTCATTTTCAGATGTGAGGGTATAGGTATACACAGTGATCAGCGTAAGGAATTTGTCCCGAATAAATGGTATTCGAACAGTCATCAGGCGCTCACTGACGGTAGTTGGGACAAGTCTATGTTGGTTCACGTGTTGCGTTTTGATGGCAAGGCCAACTCCATGGGTGCATGGTTCATTAGGATTCTTCTCCTTCCAAAAGATGGTGTATTTGGAGCCAGCTTCTCTGATACTGCCTTCGCCGGGAAGCCTAGTCTCGCTCAAGGCTGCCACGTCGATGTTGAAGCGGGCAAGTTCCTTGCAGACGGGGGCTGTACGTTGCTCTGGTCGATTAATGTCATTCGTCCTGGAGATCGCGGATGTTCCAGGCCCCGAAGGTGAGAGGTTGTGAAACAGAGAATTTAGTAGATTTCCGACCGCTAAGTAGTAGGACCACCACCAGCGGTATACTGACCAGATCGAGTTGCCGTGTCCGATGTTTTACCCCACCTTTTCTAGGGGCTTCCCCTTGAAGGGTGGGCTGTGGTAGTCCTAAAGAGGCCAGCCCAGATACAAGTCTACCTGCCGAACTCCAATGTCACGACTATTCATTGCAGAGCGATCATCGGAGATTCGCCGCGAATGTGTGGTCACGGACTAGAGGCTTCCGACTTTTCCAGACCTGCCTCCGGTGCCCACAATACCATTGACATTGGCTTTTTGAGACAGATTAGAAAGACGAAGCCATTCGCTGAGTAAATTGTTTGAGGTGATCGTGGCTGTGCGACGGCCACGCGCACGCACATGGCCAGGAACTTCTCCACTGCGGCTCAAGAATTGAGACGTGCAGTCTTGATGAAACTGGTTGTAGCGAGCTGCCGGAGTCTATCCGCCTTTGTCACGCCTGCCCACCAGGCGTTGCCCTCTTCCGACAGAGTCAATCCTTGGGGGCTTCAGTTGGTCGTCCCTCTCTTCCGATGATCGCCCCTTGTTGTGGAAGAAGAGCTTGTGTGTTCCAATGATTCTGGGAGCGATACTGTCCGGAGTCTTAGACTCCTGGGGGGGAGGGCAACCATGGCGGCAAGGTCGAGGATGCGGTCCCAGACTAAACACGAGCAAACACCAACATCAAGACCCCAACGGCAGAGTAAGCGGAGGAGGGATATATATATATACATACATACATACATATATATAAAATATACACATATATATGTGTATATGTATGTATGTATGTATGTATGTATGTATGTATGTATGTATGTATGTATGTATGTATGTATGTATGTATGTATGTATGTATGAATGTATGGATATATATATATATATATATATATATATATATATATAATATATATATATGAGGGTTGGCTGGAAAGTACACACGGTGACTAAGATGCTTTCATGGAATGTGACCAAATGAGGTTTATTTTTCAACATAGTCCCCCTTGTAGTTCACAGACTTTTTCCATGGGTGTTGCAGTGCTTGCGTCCCATTGGTGAAGAAGCTTTCATCCTGTCGCTCAAAAAAGTCATCAACAATGGATAAGACATCATTATCACTGTAATACTACTTCCCAGCCAAGTGTTTTTTCATGTCACGGAACAGATGATAGCCATAATGGGCTAAATCAGGGGAATACAGAAGCTGATCAACCAGTTCGAAGCCACAGTCATGCACAGCAGACATTTAAACCAAGTACTTGTGTGATAATGGCTTCTGAGCTATTCTCCTGAAGTCACGTACGCAGGCTTTAGGGAAACCACTTCAGAGACTTTTCCAGAGTTTCCTTGCAAGTGGTTAACTTCCTAAAAAGCTAAAAGGAGGCATTATATACCATGTCCACAAGAGTATGAGTAAAACAGAGACCAAAAACTACAGACCAATCTTTCTGACTTCACATATCAGTAAAGTCATGGAATGAATCATCAAAAAGAAACTGATAATGTTCTTAATGGAATAATACACAGCATGGCTTTTGTCCAAGAAGCTGTCTCACACAGTTCCTACAGCACAATGACTGGGTTTTGAAACAGTTACTTCACCATTCGCATGTCAGTGTGATATACCTTGACTTTGCAAAGGTTTGTTGATAAGGTAGATCTTGACATGATATTTCACCAGCCGCGAGACCTTGGCATAGCTGTTAAAATATGAGTTGTTGCATGACTTCCTTAAAGACAGAAGTCAGGCAATTGCAGCCAGTGGTGTCCTCTTTCAGAAAGCTCAAATTCGGAGTGGCTTCCCCTAGGGAGCTGTCTTGAGGTCATTGCTGTTTATAACAGTCCTCTTATACATGCCCATGGTCACTCAGGTAGCCACTGTCACTAGCTACGTCGAGGATATAAAATTATCACTGTTAATATAGAATGCTTAATGCAATATACAAGTAGACTGAAGTAAATAGCATGCAGGTTAATGCTGGAAAATTTCCAGGGCCCGAAGGCACTACAACCCCAGGGTTTTAGGCAGTGAGAGACTTGGGAATCAGTATGTGCAATGATGCATCATTTCATATGCACATAAGCAAGATGGCAGCAAGGTGCAGGCAACTGGCAGGATGGATACTGAGGTCCTTCAAAACAAGAGACCAAGAAAAGTTATGTTGACTCCGTAGAGGACCTTTGTTCTCAGCCGCCTGGACTGCCACTCTCAGCTATGGTCACCACTTAGTGACAAACCAACAGAAGAGCTTGAAGTGGTCCAGCATTACTACACTAAAACAGTGCAGCGGATGAGCTACAGGGATAGTCTGAGAAAACTACAACCTTATTCCCTGGAGTGAAGGCATGAGAGATATGCAATAGTATACAGATGGAAAATCCTAGAAGGGATAGTACCTAACTTTGGCATTGAGTGTTATACAAATGCCAGAACTGGCCACCATTGTATTGCAACAAAGGTACCCTCCACTCCATCTAAATTCAGGACCAGGTACTGCAATAATCTAGGGTTCAAGGGCCCACAGCTCTTCAATGCCCTGCCACAAAAATTAAGAAATTTGCATAAGGTGGAAGTAGATGTCTTCAATAAGGAACTAGACTTCCTCCTCTTCACAATACCGGACAAACCAACGGTCTGACATGAAGTACATGAGAGCGGCGGTGTCAAACTCCCTCACACACCAAATGATCCAACAACAAGGGCAAAGGCACATACAGGAGTGGTGATGTGACTCCAACCACCCTGAAAAAATCAGCCGAAGAAGAAGCATATGTAAAAGTGAAAAAGTTACGGTGGTGCTCAAGCATGACCGCATGGCTAAAATGAAGAAAAGAAAAGAATAAAAGAATACACACACACACACACACACACACACACACACACACACACACACACTCACACACACTCACACACAAGACTAGCAGCCCCTGGGAACTTCTGTATGTAGATGATCTTGCCTTCATAAGAGATTCTATATCAGAGTAGAAAAGAAATTCCAGGCGTGGAAGCAAAACCTGGAATCTAAGGGCTTTGAGGTTAATTTACCAAAGACTAAGATTTTAGTAAGCAAGAAAACACAGAATCCATCCCGCCACGATTTGTAGGAAAGGTGTAGGTAGGAACTCCATATAGTGTACCCAGTTCAAGTTATGGACACACAAGAGGTGCAGTGGAATATTAGGAAGGTTGTCAGAGAAAGTAGTGTTCATATGTGGAAGATGCACAGGAGCCCTAAAATTACAGATACTCGGTAAATTTTCTTTAATTCCTCCAGAGGCTCTTTAGAGCTAGGATACAATTTCTGGTACTTAGGGGACCAAATTAGTAGTAGGTGAGGATATATGGAGAGTGTGATAGTTAGAATAAGAATAGAAATAAGAAAATTCTGAAAGCTTTTACGTCTGTTGGCGACCAACGGTCTCTCTCTCTCTCTCTCTCTCTGAGAGAGAGAGGAAAATTATATGATGCATGTATGCAAACTGCAATGATCCATGGTAGTGAGACATGGGCCCTGAATGCAGAAGACATGCAAAGGCTAGTGAGGAACGAAGCTAGTATGCTCCACTGGATGTGCAATGTAAGTGTACATGTTTGACAGAGTGCTAGTGTTTTGAGAGGGAAGTTAGGTATAAGAGGAATTACATACAGTCTGCCAGAGAGGAGGCTGCGTTGGTTTTGTCATGTGATCCGATAAATGTCAACCGCTCCATAAAGAAGTACCATTTAAAGTGGATGAAACTTGTGGAAGAGTGAGACGAAAGAAGACATGGGACGAAGTACTGAGGAACGACCTCAGGGCACTTAACCTTGTAGAAGAGATGACAAATGACCGAGATATTTGCACCTTGCTGTCCTCGAGTAAGTGTTAATGCCGCTCCTTCTGATAGAGGATTGGCCTCCACGACCCTTGTGCCGGTGCCAAGTAAAAAACATTTGTGCCGGCACCACGTTAAAGTGCTCGTCCAAGTACCACGTTAAAAGTACCCTGCACACTCTGTAAAGTGGTTGGTGTTAGTAAGGGCATCCAGCTATAGAAACCATGCCAAAACAAACTAGAACCCGGTGCAGCTCTCCTGCTTGCCAGCTCTGGTCAAACCATCCAACCCATGCCAGTATGGAAAATGGACGTTACAGGATGATGGTAGTAATGTTGTTTTTGTTGTTGTTGTGGTTGTTGTTCTTCTACTTCTTCTTCTCCTTCTTTAGTAGTCTTATTTTTTATCACGTGCTTTCACTTCATTACCAATCACAATTCTGTGTGCCTTAGGTATGTGCTGTGGTTTGCTGTGATGCTCTGATGGTTACTGTATTGAAAGTGTTTTGTGTAGGATGTGTGCAGTGCCTAGTAGTGCTATTTTCTGTACGTTATATGTGTTTGTAAGTCCTGGTGTTTTTGTTATGTATTTGTCTGAATATTTTTTTATCATTCCTAATGCGCCCTCTATGATAGGAACTGTTTCTGTTTTTAGATTCCACATTCTAGTTACCTCTATTTCCAGGTCTTTGTATTTTGAAAGTTTCTCCATTTTTTTTTAGACAAACGTTGTCATCTGCTGGTATTGATACATCAATTAGAAAGCATTTTTTTCCTTGGTGATCTCTAACAACTATATCCAGCCCATTGGCCTTGATTTTTCTCTGTGTGTATCGGCATATCCCATAGTATGGTTGCTTTCTCGTTTTCTGTGACCTTTTCTGGCGTGTGCCTATACCATCTTTTTTCTGTTGTTATTCCATAGTGTTGGCATAGCTTCCAGTGTGTGTAGGTCCCAACTATATCGTTTCTGTGAATATATTCCTTCTTCTTCTTCTTCTTCTTCTTCTTCTTCTTCTTCTTCTTCTTATTATTATTATTATTATTATTATTATTATTATTAATGATAATAATAATAATAATAATAATAATAATAATAATAATAATAATAATGATAATAATAATAATAATAATAATAATAATAATAACAATAATAAAGAAAGTATAAGCCATATTGTTAGTGATAGAGGCGAGACGGTTAGATATCGTGATCATCCATAAAGATGAAGAAGAAGCAAATATAATAGATGTTGCAATATCTGGCGATTCGAGGGTGAAATGTAAGGAAACAGAAAAGATTGAGAAATACCATCCACTGCGGGACGAGATAGAAAAGTTATGGGCCAAGAGGAAAGTAATGGTGATACCGGTGGTAATTGGAGCATTAGGAGCAGTTTCCAAGGACTTTGAAAAACATATTAAGAATATTGGAGTTACTGTCAGGCTCTAAGTGATCCAGAAGACAATATTGTTGGGTACAGCTCGCATTCTAAGGGGAGTAGTGTTGTCTCTTTGGGTCACAGGAGAGGGCACTACTTGAAAAGTTTAGTGATTTGTTATTGCCTGCTTTCAAATAAAGAACAACTGGTAATTAAGAACTAACACCGCAGCACCAGCACCAGCTAAACCAACGGTCATAAATCTGCCATCATTTGTCGTCTAAAAAAATCAGGGGAGACAATACCAAGACCCCTCGGTCTTAAAGTAATAATATAATTATAGTAATAATTGTGAAACTATAGTAATTCACCTCTGGAAACATGGGTGTTTCGTTCAACATTCTTAAACAACCCTTATTCAGGGACCTTTTGAGCGGGATGGGCTACTCGATCAGAAGAAAATTCTAACTGAGCCCCACCTACAAGATTTTGTGCTGTTTATCTTGATATGAGATCATCATGTCGCGCACATATGTTAGTGATACATGGTCCTAGTGTACCCTTACCAGACGGGTAGTCGTGATGGGTATACTGGGCTTCGTATATTTTACCCCAGTGTCACCTTGATGGCATGCATGCTTTCTCACTCAATAATACTAATAATAATAATAATAATATAATAATAATAATAATAATAATAATAATAATAATAATAATAATAGTAATAATAATAATAATAGTAATATAATAATAATAATAATATAATAATAATAATAATAATAATAATAATAATAATAATAAATAATAATAATAATAATAATAATAATAAACACAAGCAAAGCAAAAAACTGTTCTCAGTATTTAAGGAAGCTGACAAATACAAACAAGAAATCATACCACCTAATAAACATGAAGAAGAAGAAGAAGAAGAAAGAAGAAGAAGAAGAAGAAGAAGAAGAAGAAGAAGAAGAGAAGAAGAAGAGAAGAAGAAAAAGAGAAGAAGAAGAGAAGAAGAAGAAGAAGAAGAAGAAGAAGAAGAAGAAGAAGAAGAAGAAGAAGAAGAAGAAGAAGAAGAAGAAGAAGAAGAAGAAGAAGAAGAAGAAGAAACAACAAAAGCTATGAAATCCAAACTAAAAATAGAACAGCAACGAACCATGATAAAACGATGGCAAGAAAAGCCCCTTCATGGTAAATACTGGACTAAACTAAACGCAAAAGAAATAGACAAAGAAAAATCCCAGCAATGGTTGAGAAGCTCAGGACTCAAAGCAGAAACAGAGGGATTTTTAATTGCAGCACAAGACCAAAGCCTCCCTACCAGAAATTACCAAAAACATGTAATGAAAAGAAATATTACAAGTAACTGCAGAATATGTGGAGATGGACAAGAAACAATAAATCATATTATCTCTATCTGCCCAGTCCTGGCTAAGAAGGAATATATTCACAGACATGACAGAGTTGGAACCTACATACATTGGAAGCTATGCCAACATTATGGAATAACAACAGAAAAAAGATGGTATAGGCACACACCAGAAAAGGTCACAGAAAACGAAAAAACAACCATACTATGGGATATGCCGATACACACAGATAGAGAAATTAAGGCCAACAGACCAGATATAGTCGTCAGAGATCATGAAGAAAAAAATGCTTTCTAATTGATGTATCAATACCAGCAGATGACAACGTTTCTCTAAAAGAAATGGAGAAACTTTCAAAATACAAAGACCTGGAAATAGAGGTAACTCGAATGTGGAATCTGAAAACAGAAACAATCCCTATCATAGAGGGCGCATTAGGAATGATAAAAAATATTCAGACAAATACATAACCAAAACACCAGGACTTACAAACACATATAACATACAGAAAATTGCACTACTGGGCACTGCACACATCCTACGCAAAACACTTCAATACGGTAACCATAAGAGCATCACAGCAAACCACAGCACATACCCAAGGCACACAGAGCTGCGCTCGGTAGTGAAGTAAAAACACGCTTTAAAAATATAACTACTGAAGAAGAAGAAGAAGAAGAAGAAGAAGAAGAAGAAGAAGAAAAAGAAGAAGAAGAAGAAGAAGAAGAAGAAGAAGAAGAATAGGAGGAGGAGGAGGAGGAGGAGGAGGAGGAGGAGTACATGTACGGTCAGTTTGAAAGAGTTGTGAACAGATAGAGAGGACCAGTGGCTATGGATGAGAAGGAGTGACCTGAATATAAAGACAGAAGCACACACATGCGCAGCCCAGGAACAGGCGTTAAGCACCAATTACAGGAAGTGCAGAATAGTCAACACTACCTCCTTTACTCTTTTACTTGTTTCAGTCATTTGACTGCAGCCATGCTGGAGCACCGCCTTTAGTTGAGCAACTCGACCCCGGGACTTATTGTTTGTAAGTCTAGTACTTATTCTATCGGTCTCTTTTGCCGCACCGCTAAGTTACGGGGACGTAAACACACCAGCATCGGTTGTCAAGTGATGTTGGGGGACAAACACAGATACACAAACATACACACACACACACACAAATATATACATATATACGACGGGCTTCTTTCAGTTTCCGTCTACCAAATCCACTCACAAGGCTTTGGTCAGCCCGAGGCTATAGTAGAAGACACTTGCCCAAGGTGCCACGCAGTCGGACTGAACCCGGAACCATGTGTTTAGTAAGAAAACTACTTACCATATCGCCACTCCTACTACCGATAGCGACAAATGCGGAATGTGTGGTGAGAGGATGAAACGGTATGGCACATCGTTAGCGAATGCCCGAAATTGGCACAACGCGAATATAAAAGACGCTATGACAATGTGGCAAGAATGATCCATTGGAAGCTCTGTCGAAATCACGGCCTACAAAGAGCAAAGACGTTGTATGAACAAACCCCAGAAGGAGTCACCGAAAATGAGAATTTTCACAAAATCCTGTGGGATGCAATGATCCAGTGTGATCACCTGACCAGACATCGGAAGCCGGACATTGTTGTGGTGAATAAAAAAGAAAGAACATGTATGATAATCGATATAGCTTGCCCCGGTGACATCAGGATGAATGTGAAAGAAGAAGAGAACAAAAACAACTATGTCGTGGGAAATACGAAGGTCGTGGTCCATGAGGAGAGTAGGCGTGGTACGAATAGTAATTGGTGCACTTTGAAGTATCAGCACTGAACTACTAACATGGCTGAAAAAGATCGGTGCAAATGTGAAGGTAGAACACTTACAAAATTCAGCATTGCTTGGAACTGCAAGAATTCTTCGCAGGGTTCTTGAAGTATGACTAGTAAACAAGTGTCTGTTTAGTCTGCTGGCTGTGGACAGCAGACACTTTCCATCAAACCCAGTAAAATAAGAAGTGAGTTTTCATCGCATAATAATAATAATAATAATAATACAACAAACAACAATGATGATGATGAGGAGGAGGAGGAGGAGGGGGATGATGATGATGATGATGATGATGATGATAAGGAGGGCGAGGGGGGGAAAGAAAGAAGAAGAAGAGAGAGAAGAAGAAGAAGAAGAAGAAGAAGAAGAAGAAATAAAAGAAGAAGAAGAAGAAGAAGAAGAAGAAGAAGAAGAAGAAGAAGAAGAAGAAGAAGAAGAGAAGAGACGAAATGCCCTGATGCAGTACCAAGCAGTGGTTCTCATGGCTTCTGATCTTAACTGATTGGAAGTGTTATCATGTACATTGTTTTGTCTTGCTATAAATGGGCTACAGCAATATTCTGCTCAATACCACAGATTTGCTTGTCAGTTGTTTGACCATAACCAGTTGAGCATGTCCCTTTGTGGCTGACGATATGTGCATCTCTGATCACGAGCAGAAGTAGTGGGGGAGCATCATAGCCATGTGTTGAGAGGGATTCTTTGGGGTTTGAATAGTTCACCTCTGGAACATGGGTGGTTTTTTCAACATCCTTAAACAACCCTTATTCAGGGACCGTTTGAGCGGGATGGGCTACTCAACCGGAAGAAAATTCTAACTGGACCCCACCTGCAAGGTCATGTGCTGTTTATCTTAATACGAGACCACTATGTCAAACACATACAGTTGTGATGCATGTACCTGGTGAACCCTCATCGGACAGGTAGTCATGATGGGTATACTGGGCTTCGTATATTTTACCCCAGTGTCACTTTGGTGGCATGCACTGCTCTCTCACTCATCTAATAATAATAATCAATAATATAATAATAATAATAATATAATAATAATAATAATAATAATAATAATAATAATAATAATAATAATAATAATAATAATTATCATTATTATTATTATTATTATTATTATATTATTATTATTATTATTATTATTATTATTATTATTATTATATTATTATTATTATTATTATTATTATCATTATTATTAAAGAAATGAAAGAGAAAGCCATCACTGCATATTTCAAGTGCCTCAAACTTCTCTTGAAATCAAAACTCAACTACGGAGCCTTGTGACTGCCATCAACATATGAGCTGTTGCTCTAGTCCGCCATATTGAACTCCTATTTTCATCGGAGTATTGGTTTCAATACCACCCAATCTAAAAAAAAACATCTGAAAACTTTAGAAATACCCTACAAACTAGGTGTATTGCAAAAGTCAGCATTACTTGGAATTGCACGTATATTGCGTAAAGTACTGTCTGTTGTGACTTGACAACCAGTACAAACCTCTGGTAGGCACAATATCTCACGATACTGTATACTGTGCGACGTCTATAATGATAATAATAATAACACAACTGATATAACACTGCACACGGTAAATAAATGGCTAAACCAAAGTAAAATTTATACTCTACCCAGAAATAAATAGAACAGTACAGCAATCATCACATATAGATAGGAAAATACTGAAGCACACAACAACAACAAACAAAATAACACACACCATAACTGACCAGATAAAACGGAGGTCGGAGACGAATCGACTGAAGAAATAACAAAATTAGAAGAAGACCTAAACATCAGACAGTCGATAAATATGGACCAGCGTAAACGTGTCCCCAGGCTACAGAAAAAATAAAGGAGATTCAATAGAGCGTCACAGGTAATAGTGACCATATCAAAATACACAGTAGATATCAACAAACTAAATGACTTGATCCTCTCGACAGCTGTAATGGTATCTGGGGAAACTGGACTTGACCCTTACGAAGATAAAAAAATCCCAGTCAAATGTCAAACCACAAAATGGAAACAGATCATAATAAATAAAATTCGAAAACAAATGAAAGACTTATCTCTACTTTGTGAACTAGAGAAAGCAGGATCAAATACGAAAAATAAAAAAAGACCCACATAACAAAACAATACAACATGAAAAATAAAGAAGATACCCGGGAGTTAAAGGGGAAAATTAAACAGGGTATAGCAGCAAAATTTGCCGCATAAAAGCTAAACAGAAAGATCATATCAATAGACGCCATGCCAACAACATCAGCGATTCAGTCATTCTGGGAAGCAATATGGAGCAAACCAAAAAGAAAAACACAAGAAAAATGTTCAGTGGATTAGTACGGAAAAGGAAAGGAAGAACAAAATAAAACAATAGATATGGCCTACCATCACAAGCCAAGAGATCATTTAAAAATGACTCACAAGTTATTAAAACCTACCCTATTCCCAAAAGAGACTCATTGTCACTCCTGCTGTTCTGCCTTTCCCTGACCCCACTAACAAACTTGTTAAATGAAACGACCATGGGTTATAGGTGCTATGAACAAAAAATAAACCATCTCCTATACATGGATGACCTAAAACTTTTCGCTAGAAGCACCATAAAATAGAGAAACTTAATTAAAATTGTGCAGAGCTTCAGCAATGACATCAGAAAGAGAATTGAGCTGGACAAATTTGCCAAAGTCACACTGAGAAGAGGCAAGTTATTCAGCAGTGGAAACACTGCACTTAACATAGGCACAGAAATTAGAGAATTGGACCACAATCGCCCATACAAATATACAGGAATAGAAGAAACAGCTAAAATACAACACACAGAGATGAAAGAGAAGATTAAGAAGAGTTAGACTAATATTAAACACTAAACTTATGCTAAAAATACAACAATAGCCAGAACAGTCATAAATTACAGCCAAAACATAATAAACGGGAAGGTCAGTGAATTGAGAAAGAAAAACAAGAGACCTATTAACAGCGTACCGAAGTCACCAGCCCAAAGCAGACGTAGACAGAACATATTACGCTCAGAAGGAGACCGTGGCCTGATACAGATAGAAAACTACTATAAAATAACAACAGTTGGACTAGCAAAGTACATAGAAACAAAGAGTGGAAGACTACTGCATGTAGTAAAGTAACACGAGAAAAAGAAAACACTTTCCTCTGTACACAAGGAGGCAGCAAAATATAAAACAGAAACTAACTACACTGATACACTGATCTCAGATGAGAACATAGCAGAAATTGTCAAAGAGACAAAAAATCGTACAAAGAGAAAGAGCAACAAAACACTGTAAAATCACTCCATGGCCAATACCCTGCAAGGCTTGACAAAGAAAATGTGAGCCTAAGTAAAAGCCAACAACTGTTCAAAAGCTCTGGACTAAAAGCTGAAACAGAAGGAGTGATTCTCGCTGCACAAGACCAACATTTGATTACTTACAACTATAAAAGCAAAATAATGAAAACAGGTTCTAACACCAAATGCAGAATGTGCAACCAGCACAATGAGACAGTTGAGCACATCGTCTCTGACGATCCAGTCCTTGTCAAATTTGAATATATATATATCCAGACACGACCGAGTAAGCAGTTATATCCACTGGGCAATATGCCAACATTACCACATAAAAACAAACAATAAACGGTATAAACATGTGTCAAACAAAGTACAAGACAACGGCCAATTGTTTGGGATATGCCTGGTTAAACCTGCAAAGAAATAAAAGCTAATCACCTAGACATGATAATCAAGGATTGAAAAAAAACACCTGCTTACTGATAGACATTGCAATTCCTTCTGACCAAAATATTACCCCTAAAAGAAGTGAATCAATTGTCAAAGTAGAAAGACCTCGAAATTGAAGTGTTCATGATGTGAAGCATGAAGGTGAAGACAATATCAGTTATAACTGGAGCATTGGGTATGAAAAGAAACATGAACAAAAACGTAGAAGCTAGACCTGGAACTTCAATACTATACACTCTCCAAAAAATAGCCCTGCTAGGAACAGCCCACATCCTATGCAGTACACTATCAGTTCAATAATACGAGGAGTGTTCATTAAAGATTTTCCCCTGACCCACTTCCGGTTATTGCAGGAAATGGAACTTGTACCAGTATAATCATATATGTCTCTGCATGTCACATTGTAAATTGCAACTTTCCACTAGTATCCGTTTGTCTTTTACGGCTGCTGAAGTGGACAAAGATGTTATAATGGAGGCAGTTGAATGCAGATCAGTGATCAGGTTCTTATACTTGAAAGGTCGTACACCGAAAGAGACTTTCGTTAAGATGAAAGAAGTTTGTTGTGACGATGTACCATCATACGACGTAGTCAAGCATAGGCATTTCCAGTTAGAATGTGATCGTACATCGGTGGAAACTGCTCCTATTCCTGGACGACCACATTCCGCCATCTATGATACCAGCCATAAAGTGGAAGCCGCCATTTTGGAGAATCGCCGCATAACCATTCGGCAACTATCCCAAGAAGTGAAAATAAGTGTAGGGTCAATAGGAAAAATCCCTCATGACAATTTGCACATGTGGAAGTTGTCTGCTTGATGGATTCCTCTGATGCTCGCACCTTTTCAAAAGCAGGAACGACTCAATTGCTTCCAGAAACTTTTGGCAACATGCCAAGAAAACGAGGAGAACATTTTCGACAGACTCATCATACAGGATGAAACCTCGGTCCCTCACTATGATCCTGAGACGAAAGTCCAGTCGAAGCAATTGAAGCATGATAACTCACCACCTCCAAAGAAAGTCCGTGTCCAACCCTCAGCAGGCAAGGTGATCCTCACAGTCTTTTGGGGCCAGCGTGGAGTAGTGGTGATGGTTATTCTGGCAAAGGGCACCGCAGTTAACGGAGCATGTTATGCTTCTCTGCTGCAGAAACTGCAAAAAGCCCTCAAAACAGAGAGGCGTGGCATGTTGACCAAAGGAGTCCGCCTCTACCAGGACAACGCCCCAGTTCACAATGCGCATGTTTCCCAGATGAAAGTATACTCCCGTGGCTATGAAATCCTTCCTAATTTCCCTTACTCTCCCAGCCTCGCACCTTTTCGGACGGTGATGAACTTATTTCCGAGGTAAAATCATGGCTCCAGCCGCAACCTACCGACTTCTACAGACGAGCTCTTCCCAGCTGCATAAAGCAATGTGAGAAGTGTGTCATCATTAGTGGTGATTATGTGGAGAAGTACTAATAATTATAGCAAGTTTCGTTTATCCCAGTCCTTGGGAAGTGGGTCAGAGTAAATTGTTAATGAACACTCCTCGTACAACCTAAATTAAAACAATCCACACACACACAAGGCACTCTAATAACCAGTGAAATCGAATACCACCGCCAAGCCGGATCCCCAACGCATTACACCCATAACACACAATGCAAATACTAATACAACAAAAAAACTGCACCACACCTTTAAAACAAAAAAGAACTAAAGAAATTGATGCAATACGATACTAGGAAGAGTTTGCACACACCCAACATCAAAAAATGACACACAATGCTACACACCCCAGCAACATGGACGTGCAGCAGGTGTTGCAGTAGAAACTTGCCTCAATCTACCAAATGTTCAACAACAACAACAACAACAATAATAATGATAATAATAAGACCGAAGCGATCAATACTTTAGCCATACCAGTCGTGACTTACGGTTTCAATATCGTTAACTGGTCAATGTAATCTTGACAGAAAAATAAGAAAACTGTTGACAATCCATAGAATGCACCACCCTAAGGCAGATATAGAACGGCTTTATCTGCCAAGAAAAGAGGGAGGCCGTGGACTTTTACAACTGGCAATAACAATGAAAATTGCTACAATTTGCCTAGACACCTACCTGAAAAACTCTGAGGACTGGATGTTAAAGCTTGTCTCAAAACATGAAAACAAGAAAGCATCATACTCAGTAACAAAACAGGCAAAGGAATATCTAAGTGAATTCCGAATACAACAAATTCCGGAATTAGACATACGAAAAAAAAGCGCAGAAAAAGCTAAGCGCATGAAAACCCGTGCTAAAACTGCTGCCTTAGATATTCTGACTGATAAATGGCAAGAAAAACCTCTCAATGGCTAATAGCTAAAGAGAGCTAATAATGCCGATGTTGACAAAGCCCTGACTCATCAATGGCTAATGGCCTCTTGCTTAAGATCTGAATTGCTCAAGATCAATGCCTACCTACAAGGAACTACCAGGCCAACATATTAAAGAACGGCATTTTCTTATGGTTTCTTAAACATTCTCTAGAACAACACTATGTACAAAACCAAATATATGGCACCCTAGGCATAACACCAACATGAACTTCCAACTTGTTGTCTCTTGAGGTCTCTGGGTGAGACTTGGAGCTAACTTGTACAAATTTAAAGCATAAGTCAAACATAAAATAATAATAATAATAATAATAATAATAATAATAATAATAATAATAATTAATAATAATAATAATAATAATATAATAATAATAATAATAATAATAATATTAATAATAATAATAGTAATAATAATAATAATAATAATAGACTTGGATACAGCAATGAACCCTAATAAATTAGCTAACGTACGAAGATACATTCTCAACACAAAAAAAAATATCAGAATAGAATAGAACACCTAAAAGAAAACATACACAGGAAAATGTAGATAGAAGCCACACAACAATGCCCAATAATATAAACACTGAAACTGTAAAACACGAAGACAAACGCAACATTCCCAACAAACACGATGTAAACAACGAAGGGGAGCCTAATGACTATGATAATATAAAAAATAAAATAATCAAAGAACTGAAAACCACAGAGCTCAAAATGGACCACCGACCATACCTCCCAAGAATCAAAATAAACAAAATAACAACACCTATTATAAACAGCATAAACCTAGCCGTCACTGAACTGATAGCCACTGAATCAAAAAAAAGTGATATCACTGAGCTAAATAACCTAATATACGCAGCAGCCACTGCAGCCACAAAAGAAACTGGATACTCACCCAAACCCGCAAAATAAAAAAAATTAGAAAAGACCTGTCGATTCTTAATGAAATCAGCAAACAATCAACGCTACTGAGCAACAAAAAGAGAACAAAAATACTCCGCAAATATAACATCACAGAGAAAGATTTGCCTGAAATAAAAGAAAAGCTGAAGCAAGATATCCTTGCCAAAGCACAAAGGATCCGCCGTAACAAGAAACGCCAACGCTTCTTTGAAGAAAACAAAAAGTTCAACTCTAACCCCAAAAAGTTCTACCAAGAACTGGGAAAAAATAAAATAGAGTCACTGCAGCACCAACGGCAGAAGAATTGGAAGAATTCTGGGAGAAATATGGTCGGCGAACGAACCACCAAAAAAAAGGAGTATCAGAATAACAAACTCGGCATCTGAACAACTTTGGACCCCCATAACAACTGAAGAGGTCACCCAGGCACTGCAAAGACTAAGCAACTGGAAGGCACCTGGGCATGACAAGATCCCCGACTTCTGGTTGAAATATCTAACAGGAATGCACAAAAAGCTGGCTGAAAACTTTAACAACGTACTAGCAGAGCCAGAGACAATGCCTGAATGGCTCACGAAGGGGAAAACCATCTTAATTCCCAAATCAAATGAAACAGAAAAACCAGAAAACTACAGACCAATAACCTGCCTCCCTACTATGTTCAGGCATTACTGCAATGATATCACAAAGGCTGAACAAGCACCTGGACGAAAACAAACTGTTCCAGAAGAGCAGAAAGGATGCCGCAAAGGCTCATATGGCTGTAAAGATCAACTAATGATTATAAAGCCATAACTGAAGACAGCCACAGAAAGAAGAAGGCCTCAGTATGGCCTGGATTGACTACAAAAAGGCGTTTGATAGCATCCCCCACACATGGATCCTCGAAACACTAGCCATTAACAAAGTAGCACCAACAATCATAAAATTCATAGAGCACTCTATGAATAAATGGCAAACAGTCCTACAGCTCCAAACAAAAGAGGGACTCATGAAAACCAAAGACATCCCCATTAGAAGAGGAATATTCCAGGGAGACACGCTCTCTCCACTCCTTTTCTGCTTAGCACTGTCACCTCTATCTGATATGCTAAATATAACTGGATGCGGATATAAATGTTACGGCAAAACGATCAGCCACCTTTTATATATGGATGACCTAAAACTATACGCTGCAAATGACAAACAGCTGGAAACACTATTAAAGACAGTTCATGGATTTACCAAAGAAATAGATATGAAATTTGGATTAGAAAAATGCGCCAAAGTAACCCTGAAAAGAGGAAAACTAGTTAAGAGTAACAACATCACACTAGATAAAACCAATGAAATAAAAGAATTAGACCAAAGCCAAACTTACAAATATTTAGGAATCCATGAACTAGATAAGACACAACACACACAAATGAAAGAGAAAATAAAAAAAGAATATTATAGACGAGTTAGATCAATACTAAACACAGAGTCAATGCTAAAAACAAGATAATAGGTATCAACACTTTAGCTGTCCCAGTTATAAGTTACAGCTACAATATCCTTAACTGGACACGAAATGAACTGACCAAAATAGATAGGAAAACAAGAAAAATAATGACAGGATCTAGGATGCATCACCCAAAATCTGACATAGAAAGACTAATATACAACGTATAGAAGGTGGTAGAGGCCTTATACAGCTGGAAAACTACTATAAAATAACCACCATAGGACTGCAAAAATATCTACTTCAGAAGGAAGGAAAACTGATCCAGATAGCGGCAAAACACGAGCAAAACAAAAAACTGTTCTCAGTATTTAAGGAAGCTGACAAATACAAACAAGAAATCATACCACCTAATAAACATGAAGAAGAAGAAGAAGATGAAGAAACAACAAAAGCTATAAAAAAATGGAATCCAAACTAAAACATAGAACAGCAACGAACATGATAAAACGATGGCAAGAAAAGCCCCTCGACGGTAAATACTGGACTAAACTAAATGCAAAAGAAATAGACAAAGAAAAATCCCAGGAATGTTTGAGAAGCTCAGGACTCAAAGCAGAAACAGAGGGATTTTTAATTGCAGCACTAGACCAAAGCCTCCCCACCAGAAATTACAACAAGTAACTGCAGAATATGTGGAGATGGACAAGAAACAATAAATCATATTATCTCTGGCTGCCCAGTCTTGGCTAAGAAGGAATATATTCACAGACATGACAGAGTTGGAACCTACATACACTGGAAGCTATGCCAACATTATGGAATAACAACAGAAAAAAGATGGTATAGGCACACACCAGAAAAGGTCACAGAAAACGAGAAAGCAACCATACTCTGGATATGCCGATACACACAGATAGAGAAATTAAGGCCAACAGACAGATATAGTTGTCAGAGATCATGAAGAAAAAAAATGCTTTCTAATTGATGTATCAATACCGGCTGATGACAACGTGTCTCTAAAAGAAATGGAGAAACTCTCAAAATACAAAGACCTGGAAATAGAGGTAACTAGAATGTGGAATCTGAAAACAGAAACAATTCCTATCATAGTAGGTGCATTAGGCATGATAAAAAAATATTCAGACAAATACATAACAAAAACACCAGGACTTACAAACACATATAACATACAGAAAATTGCACTACTAGGCACTGCACACATCCTACGCAGAACACTTTCCATACAATAACCATCAGAGCATCACAACAAATCACAGCACATACCCAAGGCACACAGAGCTGTGCTCGGTAGTGAAGTGAAAGCACGCTATAAAAATAAAACTACTGAATAACAATAATAATAATAATAATAGTAATAGTAATAGTAATAATAATAATAATAATAATAATAAATAATAATAGTAATAGTAATAATGATACTAATAATAATAATAATAATGATATTAATAATAATAATAATAACAATAATAATAATAATAATAATAATAATAATAATATAATAATAATAATAATAATAATAATAAATAATAATAATAATAGTAATAGTAATAATGATACTAATAATAATAATAATAATAGTAATAGTAATAATAATAATAGTAATAATAATAATAATAATTTTCGAAAAGAGGACGAAAAACAAAAAAGATACAATTCCTTAAAATTTGAAATAGGAAGAATTCAGAGCATGAGGACAGTAAAGGTCGTTCCTATAAGAATTGGTGCGTTGGGAAGAGTAAGGAAAGATGTAGACAAATGGCTGAATGAGATGGAAATAGAATGTTCTGTAGAGCTTCTACAGAAAGTTTGTCTCTTAGGGACAACAAGGATTATCAGGAGAGTTCTAAGCACCTGAAAGACAGCTGAAAACTTGTGGATTCCTAAGGTTACAGGTAGTAATCCGCTACCCATATAAATCCTGTCAGGAATAAGACCAGACCTGAGCCAAACTATAACGATGATGATGATGAGGAGGTGGAGGAGGTGGAGGAGGAGGAGGATAATAATATAATAATAATAATAATAATAATAATAATAATAATAATAATAATAATAATAATAATAATACGAGCAATGTTTACATGCAGAGAACTCGGAGACGGTGTTTTGTCGGAAAATTAACCCTAAACAGATAGATCCATCCCCTAATGTCAACGTCCTAGTTCGTCATGCCTCGGTGATAACGAAACAAATTACAAACCGAAGTGGTCGTTAACCAGAACACCAAGGGCCACGTACTCGAATGATTAACCAAATTAGACACGAAAAATCAGCTACTGGTTCAAATCTTCCCGAAACACAGGAGCTGGAAGTACCCCACAACCGGAATATTCCAGTAGTTTGCCATCCATGCTCTTCATCAAATAACCAAAAGAAAAAGAATGAAAAATGGTCTAGGAGAGATAATAAAGAAGTTCTTACGGCTTTCTACCATGCCATGTATTTCTCACAAATAAATCTAATACTGTACAAACCTACTTAAACTGGAGACAGAAGCACCTTGAAGTAAGACCCTGCATAGACGGTAGTAAACTTGCCAACGTCCGAAAAAACATTATGAAAAAGAAATTACTAACTGAAGTAGAGACTGACCAAATTAAACAATCAATAAGGGATGAAAGGATCGAAACTGCAGCTAAAGAAGATAATACAGAGGAAATAATTATAGACCAGCCCAGGGCTGATGAAAACGAAGGAAGGATTGAAAGAGTTAATGTAACCGATAGGCAAAGTGAAATACTTTGTGAAACAACCATAAACACTAAGACAGATGAAAATCAAATAGATGAAGAAAGCCACACAGAAATTGACCCAACAGAACTACAGGATGTAAAAAATCAAATCATGATTGAATGGCTGAAAATTAAAGAAATCAGAATGAATGAATGCAACACTCTTCCAAAAACCCGTAATTCTAACCAAAGCCTAAAAATAATTGGTAAAATCCGCCTTGCACTTAAGCATATAATTTCAGCTAATGATGTTGATATTACAGATCTCAACCACTTGAACTATGCATCCGCGAAAATCTCAACGATTCTAAGTGGTGAAAAGATTAGAAAACGACAACATTCCTACAAAAAGCCTTTTTAGCAAGAGCGTATTCAACACCAAACTCAGCTACTTAGGACTGACATAGAATGTTTAACCCTTTAGTGTTCAGATTACTTTGTCAAATGTAATGTTTATTTATTGCATTGTTTTGAATTTATCCAGTATTATCTTGTAATCATACTTTTTGAGATTTCAAATTTTTATTTTTATAATGACATTGTTAAGTAGGTGTGAAAGACTAAATATGGCCAGTTTAAACATCAAACATGTAGGAAATTTGGGGCCAGATTTGACCTGTTTAAATGCTAAAGGATTAAAAAAAACCTTATGCTTGACAAGACTATCCAACCTACAAAAACCCGAAAATTAAACAAAAAATATAATATGAAAGCCATATTTGACTTTGATACCACCATAGAAACCATCAGGCAAAGGTAAGTACTAAAGCTACCTGCATAGCAAGGTATGAAAAGCGCGTTAGATTCTTCAAGGGCAACAACATGTTCCTGTAAAAATTCCTTGGGTTATTTTTGAAAATAACCCAAGGAATTTTTACAGGAAGATAGGGGAAAATACCAGTTACAGTAAAGTCTGCCCCATCAAAAGAAGAAGTGCAGGAATTTTGGAATAAAATTTGGGCAGAAGAAAAAACACACAACGAAAAGGCCTCATGAATTGATAGAATATCTACAGACTTAGACTCCTTAGAAGAGCAAATGTGGGCGGGGAAGGTATCAAGGTAGAGGTTGTAAGATCTGCTCTCAGGAAATCAAGCAAATAGAAGTCTCCAGGAAAGGATACAATTCCTAACT
Organism: Octopus sinensis; assembly: GCF_006345805.1. Lineage (NCBI taxonomy): Eukaryota > Metazoa > Mollusca > Cephalopoda > Octopoda > Octopodidae > Octopus > Octopus sinensis. The sequence goes on along the minus strand of NC_043016.1, from coordinate 16,321,904 downwards.
TCTGGTTGAACGCCTTCCCAGAAAGCCATGAACTGATAACAAAACTTTACAATAATGTTTTGCAACAACCTAGTATGACTCCCTCTTGGCTAGTTAATGGTGTAACATTCCTACTTCCAAAAAATGAAGAAACAAATGAACCAAAAACTATAGACCCGTAACCTACTTAACAACAATGTGTAAAACGCTAACATCTGTCCTGAATGAATATACCTATAGTTTTTTAATAGAAAGCAGCATATTTCGTAATGAGCAAAAAGGATGTAAACGTGGATCCTATGGTTGTAAAGATAAGCTACTCATCAATAAGATGATCTTAGAATATTATCACAAACGGCACAAAAACTTGTCGACAGCCTGGATATACTATAAAAAAGCTCTTGATAGTCTACCACACAACTGGATTAAGAAATGTCTGGATATATATAAAATAGCACCTACTCTGCGAAACTTCTTGTCTGTACGTATGAGATCATGGAGAACCACACTAACTTTGAACAGTGACAATGAATCTCTAAATGCTGGTGATGTAAAAATTTCATGTGGCATTTTCCAGGGTGACTCACTATCACCATACCTCTTTTGTCTAGCCTTAATACCGCTCTCGAAATTGCTCAATGATGTACAATACGGTTATAAAATGTTTGATAAAAATATAAATCATCTCATTTATATGGATGATTTAAAGCTCTTTGCAAAAAATGACCAACAACTACAAGGCTTACTAGTGGTTGTTAAGCAATTCAGTGATGACATCAGGAGGCAATTTGGCCTCGATAAATGTGCAAAAGCTACCTTTATCAAAGGAAAAATGATAGAAACATCTAACGTTTACCTCGACCAGCAGAATGTCATAAAAGAGTTAGACCCAGCGGAGAGCTACAAGTACCTAGGGGTAATTGAAGGGGACGGAATAAGGCATTCAGTGATGAAGGAAAGGATCAGGAGAGGATGTTATCGCAGAGTAAGAGCAATACTCAAGACAGAGCTGAATGCGAGAAACAGGATCGAAGCGATCAATACTTTTGCCATACCAGTCGTGACTTATAATTTCAATACCATTAACTGGCCAATTACTGAAATATGTAATATTGACTGGTCAATTACTGAAATATGTAATCTTGACAGAAAAATTGTTGACAATCCATAGAATGCACCACCCCAAGGCAGATATAGAACGACTTTACCTGCTAAGAAAAGAGGGGGACGGTGGACTTTTACATCTGGAATTAACAATGTGCAGTTTTCTTGTGCCTACAGAGTATCTCAACAGGCATGATAGAGCAGCACACTATATTCACTGGGTAATTTGCAAAAACCTGGACTTGTCCCATGATAAAAACTTGTGGGAACACAAACCACCACCAGTGCTTGAAAATGATCACATCTCACTCCACTGGAACTTCGCCGTTCAAACTGACAGAAAGATAGATGCGAATAGGCCAGACATCATATTGAAAGACTTCAGACAAAGAACATACCTCCTCATTGATATGACTGTCTCAATTGATGTAAATGTATTCGTCAAGATCTACCAAAAACTGAGTATAAAGATGTTTAGTTGGAAATTGACGAAGTGTGAAACCTGAAGACTAAAACAATACATGTTGTCATGGGTGCCCTAGGAATGATAGCAAAAGGGGCTGATTGCTACCTAACTCAGATACCAGGAAACCACAAAATGGCAGAAATTCAAAAGATAGTGCTCATGGGAACTGCCCATATCCCACGCAAAATACTTTCTATGTAATCTCAAATTATATAAAACAAACATAATTTTCTTATGGTTTCTTAAACATTCTCTAGAACAACACTCTGTACAAAACCAAATATATGGCACCCTAGGCATAACACCAACATGAACTTCTAACTTGTTGTCTCTTGAGGTCTCTGGGTGAGACTTGGAGCCAACTTGTACAAATGTAAAGCAAAAGTCAAATATAGAATAATAATAATAATAATAATAATAATAATAATAATATAATAATAATAATAATAATAATATAATAATAATAATGATAATATAATATAATAATAATAATAATAATAATGATAATAATAATAATAATATAATAATAATAATATAATAATAATAATAATAATAATAATAATAATAATATATAATAATAATAATAATAATAATAATAATAATAATAATAATAATAATAATAATAATAAATAATAATAATAATAAATAATAATAATAATAATAATAATAATAATAATAATAAATGCCCTGATGCAGTACCAGGCAGTGGCTCTCATGGCTTCTGATCTTAACTGATTGGAAGTGTTATCATGTACATTGTTTTGTCTTGGTATAAAAGATGGGCTACAGCAAATATTCTGCTCAATACCACAGATTTGCTTGTCAGTTGTTTGACCTTAACCAGTTGAGCATGCCCCTTAGTGGCTGACGATATGTGCATTTCTGATCACGAGCAGAAGTAGTGGGGGAGCATCATAGCCATGTATTGAGAGGGATTCTTTGGAGTTTGAATAATTCACCTCTGGAAACATGGGTGGTTCTTTCAACATCCTTAAACAACCCTTATTCAGGGACCGTTTGAGCGGGATGGGCTATTCAATCTGAAGAAAATTCTAACTGGGCCCCACCTGCAAGGTCATGTGCTGTTTATTTTGATATGAGATCACCATGTCGCGCACATATGGTTGTGATGCATGTGCCTGGTGTACCTTTATCAGACGGGTAGTCATGATGGGTATACTGGGCTTCGTATATTTTACCCCAGTGTCATTTTGATGGCATGAACTGCTCTCTCACTCAATAATAATAATAATAATAATAATAATAATAATAATAATAATAAATTTGGTTTATTTGCCACCAGGCCGAATGATGAAGGGGACAATACAAAACAGACATAATAAATAAATAATTAAATAAATACATAAGTAGCTAATTGGTAACATCGGGAAATTGGGATATTATGATGTCAATGAAAAGGCAGACAAATATAATTGTTTGCTGGGAAAGTTTAGTGGTAAAAATTGTTTAGAAACAGTTTAGGCCGAAAACATATTTTGTTATGCATTTACTTCAAAGGAAAAAACCATTTGAAATGTGTTACATAAAATTGATCCAAGCATAATTATGTGTAATAGATGCAGTCATTAATGCCGTCATTAAATGTATATATATATATATATATATATATATATACACATACATACATATATATATATATATATATATATATATATATATATATATATACATACATACATATACATACATACATATATATATATATATTATATATATATATATACATATATATATATATATATATATATATATAATATATATATATATATATATATATATACATACATACATATATATATATATGCACAATTCAAATGGATCATAATATCTCCTCAATTTATATGTGTGTATTACATATATATAAATAGATGAATGTATTTTTCCCTTGTTATATATATATTTGTTCGTTTCTTTATTTGTTTAAGTCGTGAGACTGCGACCATGCTGGAGCACAGCCTTGATGAATTTGAATCGAACGAATCGGCCCCAGTACTTTTATTCTTTTGTTTATCGACTTTTTACTGAGCAATTAATTTATATGGATGTAAACGCGCCAACACCAGTTGTCAAGTGATGGTGGAGGACAAAACAGACACTCATGCACACACGCACGCACACACACACACACACACACACACACACACACACACACACACACACACATTTTGAAGGGATAATATAATCCTGACTATCACCCATTTAGCATGTCATACTGGATTTTGGTCAGCATGGCGTTCCGAAATCAAAAGGAGATCCGTGAGACTTCGACTGACATTTCAACACGTCTTTCTATACGATTACTGTGTGAATAATTTATCTTCACTGTTTTTACTTTAAAAGTGAAAGAAAAAGCGGAAAATAGGATAAGAGCTTTGCCTTTTAATGATTTTTCATTTCCTGAAAGGAAATAAACACTGTAGAAACATCAAAAAAGAAACGTGCAGTTAATGGAGGTGGTGTCTTAGCTGAGGGACTGTAAGTGGTTTTGCTAGGTTTAGGAGTGAAAAGTTTGGTCTGGAAGATCAAGGACATTCTAGCAGGACTATGGTTACTGAGGAGAACCAAATCGAAAAACAATCCAGGTCAGATATTCTTCACCTTTTTAACATACGACTGTTATAAGGTATTTAAAAACACTTAGATTCATGAATCATTATGATATTTGGGTACCTCATTATTTAATGGTAAAATACAGCCCTTGTGGCCAATAAAAAGAATAAATTATTTAATGGTAAAATAAATTTAATGGATGCATTTCCACCTGCAGTTCTCAACTCAAACAAAACAAAACAAAACGATCCATTTTTTTTATAAAGAGCAATCACAGATGAAAGAAAACGGGATTGTTTACAACCATGGGGAGCAATAGAAGGTCCTGCAGATAATTAAATGAACGACCAATAATCACTCCAAAAGCCGGTCAGTATCCGAAGAAGATGAAATCCTGTATATGGTTGGATTGGAAGGGAATTGTGTATTACCAGGAGTTGCATTTTTATTGCAAAACTCTTTTTCAAAGATTTTTTTAAAAACCCATTTAGTCGTTCTGTTTATCATAAACACAGCAGAATCGTTGCTGACAAATTTAATGGAAAAATCCTTTCAGTAAACTGAAATTACGTTCACATTAAAGAGAAGGAGTCTTGAATCCCAATGAATAATCCATTCATCCAGCCATCTGTTTTCTCCGCCCATTATTCGTGTGGGGAAAATAAAGACTGAAAATTGGTCAGGATCTGGGATGGAACTTCTAATCCAAACATAATTCAAAGATATCCACCTCCACGTGACCGTAGAGGACAGAAGGCTAAAGTACCACACATGTAATGCAAAAATGCACTTGAAGACTTTTCTGCCCTCAGCAAACCACCAAAACCCACACAGGCGCCATCAGCGGTCACAATAGCACCAAAACCCCTGCCAAGGTCAACAACAGCTGCAGCAGCAACAGCAGCAGGAGCTTCACCACCATCTAACACACTGGAATCAACGCCAACACATGTAACAACCCCACAAGTAGAAAACATGCCTCACCCCGATTGGCACCGCTGAATGGAATATTGCAGTGAGGAGTGGAAAACTGTGAATAAAAAAAGAAAAGAAAGAAAAAGTAAACCGGGTTCAGTCCCACTGCAAGGTACCTTGAGCAAGTGTCTTCTACTACAGCCTCAGGCTGACCAAAATCTTGAGTAGATTTGCTAGGCAGAAACCGAAAGAAACTTGTTGCATGTGTGTGTGTGTGTGTGTGTGTGTGTGTGGTGTGTGTGTGTGTGTGTGGTGTGTGTGTCTGTGTTTGTCTGTGTTTGTCTCCCACCCCCGCTTGACAACCGGTGTTGGTGTGTTTATGTCCCCGTAACTTAGCGGTTCGGTAAAATGCACATCACAAGCATAGGTTACACAACACCAACAGCAATACCAATCTCCACAGTACCATCTAATCCACCATCACCATCACTACCACCACCAAGCTTACCCCCACAAACAGCATCAACATCACAGCAAACCCTCATCAGCAACAACAACTGCAAATACAACAAAAAAGATACTAAGTTCCACACACAACACAGCAATAAACATTAACAACAGAAATCTACTCCACAACACATCTGCACACAGGAAACAAATTTCGTAACACCCAAAATAGAACGACCCACAGATACAGAAATTATTCCCATTGACAAAAACTTATACACAATGTTAAAAAAAGACATTTCTGGAGGCAACTGGGGACTACCGAGGGACAATATCAAAGAGAATGTACAGACATTCTTGTGCAAGAACCAGCAATTGGACAGAAGGATGGAGCAACCATTGATTTGATGGAGGGAATGAGATAATGTGCAGCACGGTAAACAAATCATTTGTGCAGTTCGTTCGGCAAAATTTGAACAATTATACGTTGTCTTCGACGGGAAAGTCCATTATTGTTAATACGGGCAAACTGTTTAGCGGCATTTTGTCCTATCCTTATTATTATGGTGGCGAGCTGGAAGGATCGTTAGACCAAATGCATAGCGGTATTTCGCTCGTCGCTCCGTTCTGTTCTGAGTTCAAACTCCGCTGAGGTCAACTTTGCTTTTCATCCTTTTGGGATTGATAAAATAAGTACCAGTCATATACTGGGTCAATGTAATCGATTCATCCCCTTCCCATAATTGCTGCCCTTGTGGCAAAATTTGAAATAATTATTAATAGTATTATGTAATGAAAACTTACAGCTTATTTTGTTGGGTATGATGGAAAGTGGTCAGCTGTCCACAGCCAGCAGACTAAGGTGACTCTTGTTTACTGGTCATGCTTCAAGAACCCTGCAGAGAATTCTTGCAGTTCCAACCAATGCGGATTTTCGTGGGGTGTTCTACCTTCACGCATGCAGCAGTCTTTATTTTTAACCAAGTTGTTAGTTGAGTGCTGATATTATTTCTAAGTGCACCAATTACTATTGGTGCACTTGGTCTACTTTCTTCATTCACCTCAGCGTTCCTATTTCTCACTTTAAATCGTTGTAGTTGTTTATTTTTTTATTTTTCTCTTACATGGATCCTATTGTCACCATCCATTTGCAAAATCCCCAACTACTTATAGCCCGTCTCTTCTATCTGCTTCATAACCTCCCCCATTGGTATCGCTAGCTCATCCATTATTATTATTATTATTATTATTATTATTATTATTATTATTATTATTATTATTATTATTGAGTGAGAGAGCAGTTCATGCCATCAAAGTGACACTGGGGTAAAATATACGAAGCCCAATATACCCATCATGACTACCCGTCTGATAAGGGTATACCAGGCACATGCATCACAACCATATGTGCGCGACATGGTGATCTCATATCAAGATAAACAGCACATGACCTTGCAGGTGGGGCCCGCTTAGAATTTTCTTCAGGTTGAGTAGCCCATCCCGCTCAAGCGGTTCCTGAATAAGGGTTGTTTAAGGATGTTGAAAGAACCACCCATGTTTCCAGAGGTGAATTATTCAAACCCCAAAGAATCCCTCTCAACACATGGCTATGATGCTTCCCCACTACTTCTGCTCGTGATCAGAGATGCACATATCGTCAGCCACTAAGGGACATGCTCAACTGGTTAAGGTCAAACAACTGACAAGCAAATCTGTGGTATTGAGCAGAATATTTGCTGTAGCCCATCTTTTATACCAAGACAAAACAATGTACATGATAACACTTCCAATCAGTTAAGATCAGAAGCCATGAGAGCCACTGCCTGGTACTGCATCAGGGCATTTATTATTATTATTGGGGGGGGGGGCTTGAGGACGCATAGCTTAGTGGTTAAGGTGTTGCACTCACGATCGCGAGATTGCGGTTTCAATTCCCAGACCGGGCTCTGTGTTATGTTCTGTAGCAAAACACCCCAGCTCAGGTTGCTTTGCGATCTCTTCGGCACCTAACGCGTGGTACACGATGCACCTGTCCGGATTTTTATGGAGAGAGAATAAGCTTTATATACAACGCATACATTTGATCACCATAAACAAATCATTTGTGCAGGTCGTTCGGCGAAAGCTGAACATACATAGGTCGTCTTCGACGGGAGAGTCCATCATTATTTGGCTCTTTACGTTTTGTGTTCAAATCGGCCATGGTCGACTTTGCCTTTCATCTTTTCAAGATCGGTAAAATAAGCACCAGTTAAACATTGGGGTCGATGTAAACGACTAGCTCTTTCCCACGAAAGGATTGAAGATGGCAAGCTGGCAGAATCGTTATGGTGTAGGTTAATATGTTTCGAATTCAAATACTGCTGAGGCTGACTTGGCCTGTCATTCTTTCGGGATCGATACAATAAGCTACTAGTTGAGCACTGGTGTTCATGTAGTCGACTAGCTTCTTCCTACCAAAAATTTCAGCAATTGCTTTCTTTGTAAAAAGGATTATTATTATTTGGTTCCTCACATTCCGAGTTCAATTTCCGCCAAAGTTGACTTTGTCTCTTATCTTCTCGGGGTTGATAAAATACCTACTCGTTGACCACTGGAGTCAATAACTGCCCTCCACTCAAAATTACAGACGCTGTGCCAACAATTACGAAGAATAGTTATTATAATTCATTATATAACTACCAGTATACACGTGTCGGCAAAGATGCCGACAGTTTTATTAATGATAGAAAATGACACACCAACAAAATGGAGGGAACCATTAATAAATGTCAGCAATCTAGTAAATATATGTTCATACACAGAATTGAAGCACTTGAAGAATCAGATACAATTGTAATGTCTCAGTTGAAAATATCACCCACATAATGTATGTGTGTGTGTGTGTGTACATGTGTGCACATATAAGTACATACAAGCATATATATATATATATATATATATATATATATATATATATACGTACATACGTCCATACATATAGGCATACACTCACGCATCTTTCTCTTTTTCGTTCCCTCTCTCTCTCTCTCTCCCCTCTCTCTCTCTTTATATATACACATATATATACATGCATATATAGATCAAAACAGTTTTGATTCAAATTCGTTGGTACTCTTGAGTTTCAAGTGTGATGCTAATCGCCAGTCATTTTGAATATATATATACCCTCATACATACGCATACCTTTGTATGTACATTTATGAATATATGCATACATATGCGTGTGTGAATGCATGTGTACGAACGTATGTTTCTTTACATATTTTACATCGATGAAACCATTTTATTGTATGTAACACATATGCCTCTTTGTGTGTGTGAGAGAGAGACAGACAGACAGTCAGACAGATAGATCCTCTGTATGTATGTGTGTATGTTAAGTTAAGTTAAGTTAATTTTTTGGCTCAAAAAGCAAAAAGCAAGGCCATGTAGGGGGACATGGAGTTATGTACAGGGTGGTGTCCATGCAAAGAGTTCAGGCCATTTCTGGTCAAGGGAGACTTTGAACCGAGCGGTCGTCGGCATCTTCACTATCTCGTCGGACAGCTTATCCCAGGATCCGCAACGGACGGAGGAGAAAGCCCCTCTCCTTCGATTGAGATGAAATCGTCGCAGATAGAGCTTTTCGGAGTGACCCCGCAGCCGCTCTGGAGCAGGAGTGAAGAACAGTTCTTTCGAGAGGTTACACTTTCCGCTTATGATGTTGTGAGCAAGAATGAGATCACCACGGCGTCGTCGTTTTTCTAGAGAATAAAGGTCGAGCGTCTTCAGCCTTTCTTCATTAGACAAATGTTTGAGACCAAGAACCATGCGGGTAGCCAGCTTCTGGACTCTTTCGAGATGATGTATGTCTTTGGGGAGATAAGGAGAAGAGGCTTGAATCCCGTACTCCAATATGGGTCTCACCAGCGTGACATGAAGCGGTAGGAATATGGCCGCTGTGAGCATACCGAAGAATCCATCAAGATACCCAGGTCCTTTACCTGGTCGGTCCTCTCCAGCAGCAGACGACCCGGCTCGAAATCAAGTTGAGTTGCAGGAGAAGAGCCAACAGGCAGATGACAGCACTTTGACACGTTCAGACACAGGTCCCATTCGTTAGACCATCTCCAAACTTGGTGGAGGCATCGACGAAGATCCTCTATATCACCACGAGGAGCGACCAGTTTGACATCATCGGCAAATAGAAGGGTGTGTTGCGTGAGGTCATCAGGCAAGTCATCTATGAAGACTAAGAACAATAAGGGCCCAAGCACTGAACCTTGAGGCACGCCACTGCTCGCACTGGAGACGTCGGACCGTGAACCATTAACTTGGACTTGGAAGGAGCGATCTGAGAGGAAGGCACCAACCCATCGTACAATATCCGGATGGAAACTATATGCTTGAAGCTTGACAAGTAATAGGCGGTGGTTTACCGAGTCAAAAGCTTTGGCAAAGTCCAATAAAACGATGTCAACAGCATCACCATCATCGAGGATACGCGTCACCAATTCTTCCATTACCAGTAAGTTGGTCAAGCATGATCTCTTCGGCACGAAGTGTGTTGGGAATCAGAGATAGAGGCTGTGTTTTGGAGGTGGAGCATCATACTTTTTAAGGATGGTTTCGAACATTTGCTGATTATTGAAGTAAGAAAGGAAACCGGTCGGTAGTTAAGCGGGTCTTCGCGGCTCCCTTTCTTGAAAATTGGGCAGATTATCGCTGTTCTCCAGTCCGCAGGTATAACACCCGTGTGTGTGTGTGAAACTGATAAATATAATTTACGATAAAAATTTAATTTCTTTTTCAATAAAATACAGGCAAATTCTGAGCTCACAACAGTTGGCCTGCAGTTAGCCGCCTCTGTTTGACTCTCCATCTGTTTTACTCTTCTTTCCCGAACGCGTCTTCAGAGCAAAGCCTTTAAATGTTATCCGCCTGCTTTAGAATCTCCTCTCACTGCCACACACTCCCACTTCACCTGTTATTTTACTCTTCTTTGCCTACAGCGTAATTGACAGCAACATACTTTGCGTTTTATTATATAAGAAGAAGATTAGAGGCAATCTTTAACATAACCAGCTCATTCACTAAATTTTAATGATCAAAATATTTGTAATGACGATAAAAATTCTCTTAAAATATCTTCTGCAGTTAATTCGACAAGTTTGTTACCGCAATAAAAATTATATTCTGTAAAAAATTACATTCCACTAAAAAACATTCCAAACGAAATATTTTTGCAAAAGAAAAGTGGGTGTTGTTTCCATACCTCAGTGAATCTCACGCACCAGAAAACATGGCGTTAAAAAACGCAGTATAAAAATAAATCGTCGTAAATATGTGGTGTAGGCGCAGACATGGTCTTGTGCTTTCCAACCATATGGCCTTTGGTTCAGTGCCACTGTGAGGAATCTTGAGCAAGTGTTTTCTATTATAGCCCCGTGAGTGGATTTGGTCGACGGAAACCGAAAGAAGCCAGTCATGCACTCGCGCACACACACAATATATATAAGCTATAAAAATAAGGAAGTATGAGAAGTGAATATATACTTATTAACCATTTGAATCCTTTGGATTACGGGCGTTGCATAAATTTCGTGTGGTATTAATTGCAATGTGGAATAGATTATACTTACTTGTGTACCGTATATACATACTCAACGTCATACAATAAAATTGTAATGCAAATATAGAAGATAGCTCATCAGATAACCAGAACATCATGGTTGCACCACGACTTAACTCAGAGTTGTATATATATATATATAATATATATATATATATATATATATATTATATATATATATATATATATATAATATATATATTATATATATATATATATATACGTATTTATCGTAAAGGCGGGAAATTGCGTTGACTCTCTAATAATAACTGCCGAGGAGTAGGTATATTTGTCAATACAGTGGGTATTTTATCGAAGTGCACTGTATTATATATCTATTACAGCCGATCTTACCAATCGGTTTCGCACTAGGATTCAACAATGTGTTAGGTAACAGTCCGATTATGTAACCATGCACTCTTCAGACAACACGGTTACATAATCGGGCTGTTATCTAACACCTCGTTGGACCCCTTGTACGAAGCCGATTGGTAAGATTGGACGTAATGGATATCGATCAAGACAGATAGATAGATAGATAGATAGATAGATAGATAGATAGATAGATAGATAGATAGAGTAGATAGATAGATAGATAGATAAGATAGATAGATAGTTAGATAGATAGATAGATAGATAGATAGATAGATAAGTAGAGAGATAGATAGATAGATAGATAGAGAGAGATAGATAGATAGATAGGTAGGTAGGTAGGTAGGAGGTAGGTGGGTGGGGTGGGTAGGTAGATAGGTAGGTAGTTAGGTAGGTAGGGCAGGCAGGTAAGTAGGTAGATAAATAGATAGAAAATAGATCGATAGATAATAGATAGATAGATGGCAGATAGATAGATAGATAGATAGATAGATAGATAAATAGATAGACACACACATACATACATACATACATACATACATACATACACACACACATACATACATACATACATACATACATACATACATACATACATACATACATACATACATACATACATACATACATACATACATACATACATACATACATGAGTACGGGTGCGTTGCGACCACCTCTGATTACAGGGTTTCGCACTCGCGAAGTTGCAAAACATGACTATTAATTTCGGGATGCGATCTGTAATTTTTGCTCTTTAGGAAAGTTGCGTAGTTTTAAACTATTAACAATCTAAAACTACGCTTTCTTCTTAGCTCAGTGGCCACTTGCGTTTTAGTTAAAAACCAAAGTATGACGTTAATGATTTGAAAAAACTTCTATCATGTTACACAAATACATACACACACACATTCTTTTAATTCTTTTACTTGTTTCAGTCATTTGACTGCGGCCATACTGGATCACGTACGTGTGTGTGTGTGTGTATGTATATATATATATATATATATATATATATATATATATATATATATCTATATATATACTTTATTTTAAGCAGCAGAAAATTCAACAAAATCTGTTACTCTGAGTTTCTCGTTGCCGTTCATCAGACAGTTTTTGCTAGAATGGAACTTATATATTAATTCAATCTATACTCTTACAAACGCTACACCTTTAAAAAGAAATGGACTTGTTTGATTGGCCCTTTAGAAAAAACGGTCAATCTTCGAGCGATAAACAAAAAGGTCAAAAATATATGTATATATATATAAAAAAACTTATAAAAATTTAAAAATTATAAAATCCGAGGGAAAAAACCTATTGCCGTTAATGAGACAGTACAAATTGAGCATAGAAATTAAACCTGTTATAAATACTGCAATACATATTTATATTAAAATCCACATATATATATCAACATACACAAAAGGATGCGCGTAAACGCCATACATACATATACAGACGTATGAATATGAATCTAAATTATACACATAAAAGCATGTGTACATATATTCACGCAAACTTCTCGCACGCAAGCTAAATTCATCTATGTAGCAATTCTCATTACTGAGCAAGGAGGGGGAACGAAAGAAAGGGAAAGAGAGAAAAAGGAACGAATGAGGGGTGGGGAAAAAAACTTGTAGCGATGTTATTGGCATCTATAGAGGCCAGTATACATACACAAGTTTGAATTGATACATATACATACCGTCGTGTGTATGCGTGGCTTAAGCACAAGCATACTTTCACTTACACATACCACGATACGCATTGCTTCAAATACATATGCTTTGCTATACACATACTTATATAAACATTCTAATTTTGACAACATTGCTTTTTTTTAAAAAAAACAAAAATCATTGCTTCTTAAAAAATGGGTGCATTAATAAATATATACGAAAGACATATAAAATAAAATATAACATCCTATTTTGGGTCATTTATAAATAATCAAGGTAATATAATAATCAAGGTAACCTATGCAATACAATAACATGAAAACAAAGTTTGTAGGTTTTTCCTAATATATATGTAGAAACAATAAGACTTTGCTATAGATCCGTCGTAGCGCTCAAGAGTCAAAATCAAAATCAAAATCAATACAAAATATATACTCTATCCATATGGTATATTTATATTCGACATTTTAATTTAGCCGTGTGCCTACATAAGTTCATTAACTCACTTCTTTGATTCAAAGAATTATTGTCTTTGAATAAGATGTGCATTTTTTCTAATAAGCAAAGCCTGCACTTGAAATTATATTTGTAAGCTCCATGCCTGTATGGTGCCGCCCTGTCCAGAATGCTCCATGTCACGTTGAAAGGAGGGGCTTCCTTTTCTTTTAGTTCCCAGACATATTTTGCTAGGCTGGTTTTCTTCCTATTCTCTCTCTGGTATTTAAAAGAATTCTTATGAGAATAAAATCTTGTTTTAAATGAATTTCTGAAGCCCCTGTGTATGTCTTGTATTCCGATGAGCCTTCACTTGCACCTTGGCTCTATAAACTACTCCTTTCACTAGACATTTCCTTCTAACGGACAGGAGCTTCGTTTTTGAAATTACATTTCTTAATGGGCTCGGCACCATGTCTAATCTCAATTAGCTTCCTATTATGTTGGTTAATGTAAGAGGCGAAATTTCTGCAACAAGAATAGCTAACCTTCAGGGTTCTTCTATTAAATATTCTGTAGAATTTATGACCCTGCTTAAAATGCTTAGAGACTAATCTCAAAAATTCTTACCTATATTAGTCTTTACGGCCAAATTGAAAGCCGGGTTGAACCCAAAACTTTCCTGGTCCTAGTTCTTCGTGGCAGCATTATTATTAGCATTAAGCTGGTTGAACTGGATCTTCTCCGAGAATCCACTATTCTTTAATGCGCTATCGTAATAAGGTGCAGCATTATGGAATGCTGCCTCGTCCGAAGAAATTGAAGATATTCTTCTACCTACATGCTGACTAAGTTGCTAAGGATAACTGGTGGATAGGTTCGAATCTTTGCTAATATACGATAGCTTTTCATTGGGCTTACGGAAAGGTTTAAATCTATCCGATCTTACATTAAAATTTACGTCAAAAAATCTACACTATTCAGGTTAGCATCTATCGTAATCCGTAAGCCCATCCTTTGAAAGAAAGCTATAAGGTCCTTCCTAAGTCTATCTGATTCATGGCCGTTTAGATTATGCGTGGCTATAAGGCCGTCATCCCTATATAGACCTGCATCTATAAATGGGGATTCTATTTTAGATTATGGAGAATAAAGGCTCCTATGAGCATACATAATTCAGCCCGTCGTATGCCCCCATCGGTACATCGAAAAGAGAATCCTCAGTCTTCTTAATCCAGGTGGAATCCTCGAAAAACAGAAGCGATTTCCTCGCATGCATAATAATTTCAATTTCCGAGCTATCGATGTTGACATACTGCTTGGCGAAGTCCAATGCCCTTAGGAGCAACGTCCTAGATATCGACGGGTAAAAGTCAAAAATGTCGAATTGTGTGAAACTACAATTATTCTTATAGCTAATACTTTTAAACCACTCTATAACTGACTTACTATTCTTCCAAATTCTCAAGTCTACTTCACTATCTAACTTAACTAAAATACGGTCCAAAATATTTTTGCTAATAATTCCTATCTCAGTTTTAGCCGGATTTATCAATCTACATTTGGGGTTTCTACTAAAATTGTCTTTATGGTCTTTCAGAGTAATAAAAGCTGGTCGTGGTGAAAGGTATTCAATCCTATCGCTAATCTTAAGATCGTTAGCTATTCCTCTTGCTTCTAAGTTCACTTCTTTGTATATATTCGTGTTGTCTTTTTCCAGAACATTTTTTTTTTTTTAAGTTAGAAATTTAAAGTTTGATCATTTTTACCCAGTCAGAAAACAGGATGAGGAAGCTGTAATTTTCTGCATGACAGAAAATTAACTGTAAACAAATGAAATATTGGCAGAATTTTACTTTATACCTTTTTTTTATTTTGGGGAATTTTTAGAAAATTTTTACGAATTTATATTGAACACACAGAAATTCATACGATTATGCAAAAAATTTTTCGTACGTCATTTAGCTATTATTTTAGCACATCTCAGTACTACCTTTGTTTTAAGCATTTAGTAAGCAAAAATGACCACGTGTGTAAGCATTTCCGTAATAGCTTGGCTTGTTACTATAGATACAGGCACCTATATGCTTGTGTCTTTCCATTGACTAAAATTACCCAAAATTTGCAAACTTGAAAGCTATCAACTCTT
>NC_043016.1:16233667-16303667 GCF_006345805.1 Octopus sinensis | reverse complement strand
CTGGGTCAAACAATCGGGCCCAGAGGGTTCCTTTGATGTAGCGATGGGACTTACGACGGCGCCGACATTTGTGACCTCATTGGACTTTACATCCTGGACGCCTTAGGGAAGAGGTTCTCTTCAGACCGCTTTGATTTCTACAGAGATGACGCTCTGGCCATCTCTAGAGGATCCAAGGCACACCCTTGATAGACTTAGAAATGATCCAACTAGTTCCCTAGGCTCCATGGGACTCAAAATGACTATTGAGACTGTAGTGATCCTATAACGGTGCGCGCGCGCGCACCGTCCATTTTCTATTTCGCGCGTGCGAGTGTTGGTGCCTTCACCAAGGCACAGAAAGGAAGGGCCCTCTCGCGCATGCGCGAACCACCGGAAGCACGACCCTTTTGCCTACGTGGTAGTTAGCCAAGGCAAGGGGGTCGTAGAACGTTGACCGCTAGCAGCAGCAGCCAGCGACTTGAGACAGCAGCGACTGAAGGCGACGGTCACGCATATTTTCTCTCCGTCCGAACTTGATTCTAGCAGCACATTACCAAAAGGCCTTTAACCAAATTGTTGCAGACCAACATCGTCTCCATTGTTCGCCGCCATCTTTAACCCGTTCTGTTTTTAGCGGCTGAACATTGTAAATATTACAATCAGGATCACTACACGACGAACCTCACCGTCGAAAACTTCCTAGACGTCACGCCAGGCCGCAAACCAAACGAGAGGCTGTTCTACATCAACACAGCCTCCTGCCACTTGCCTGTCGTGTTCAGGAACCCAGTGAAGAGTGTCCAGCAAGAGGATCTCCAACCTGTCCCATTACAACGAGTCCTTGGCGAGCAGAGGCCGGTTGCTCATGCAGGAAGTACAATGACTGCCCAATGGGAGACGGGTGTCAAGGCGAGGCTGAGAGAGTCGAATATGAGGCTGGGGCTGTATCCAGGCCCTAACAACCAATGTATCAGCAGCAACGACTCATCCAACAACATCGACGACAGCGGCGGAAGAAACACCAGCACTGACAACAATGACCGCAGCAGCAGCGCTACGGCCGGAGATGACGACCACCAGCAACACCAGCAACACCAGCGGAGCTACCAGTTCCACGGCCAGAGTAAACAACAGAAGCATCAATGACACCATCGGCAACAACAGCAGCAGTTACACGAGCACCACCACCGCCGGGGATCACCACGACGATATCGCCGGACCCACGCCGCCCTCTGATAACAGCACCGATGGCAGCTTCAACGACAGCATCGGATCGAAGATTCTGCTTTTCCTTCGTTTATCTTTTAAATTGACCATCTTATTCCATATCCACCCTTCTGCTCTCAGTTTCTCAGTTTCTCAGACTCTGTTTTCAGGCAAAAAAAGCAACAACAACAACTTCAAGCCGGGAATCAACGGAAGATGCACCAGAGGCGAGGACACAACCAGCACTCAAGTTCGGGAATACATCGAGTCGGCCGAAATTGCCTTTATAAGCGGTGCAAGTGCAATCAAAGGTCCTCTTTTAGGGTTCCGAAAAGACGTTACGTAACGTCCCTGGACAGTCACATGTGACGCCTTAAGGATGAAGGATCTCCATACGAATGTGAGGAGAGAGAGACAGACAAACAGATACGCTGTCTCTGTGTGCGTGTGCGTTTGTGTGTGTGTGTGTGTGTGTGTGTTGTGTGTGTGTGTGTGTGTGTGTGTGTGTGTGCGTGCGTGTGTGCGTGTGAACATTCTCAAAACACAACAGCATTTTGTTGTTGCTTGTAATGATGCATTCTGATAAAGGGGAGACAACTAATTTATTCCTTTTTTTTTTCAAGGGGAACAACTCAACATTGATCTGCAAGAAACGTAACTTTTCTGATCAAATTGAAATTAGCCGAGTCGATGGAACATTGGTCGATTTTTTTGGTTTGTTTTGTCGTGTTAGTTTTATGATATCATATTTCCAACATGCATTGAATGGGTTCACAGCCGAATGCTGCAAGATAGAGATGAGAATTAGCGTTGCCAAGATTGAGACATTGGTCTTCCCAAGAAAGACTACTCAGTGCATTGTGCACGTTGATGGAACATGACTGAGAGATGTCGAGAAATTCAAGCATCTTGGAGTCCTGTTCGTGAGTGAGGGAAAACAAGAGGCTGAACTGGACGCTAAAATAAGCACACTTATCGTTCGTCTTTTATATTCTTGCACCTGTCTATATATATATATCTGTCTGTCTATCTCTCTCTGTCACTCTATTTCTCTTTCTATCTATTTCTAGCTATCTCTCTTTCTAACTCTGTCTATCTATCTCTATCTCTCTCTGTTTATCTCTATGTATCTATCACTATCTTTGTATGTATATATATCTTTCTTCCTCTCTCTCTCTCTCTCCTTACCTACTATTATCTATTTATCTATCCTTCTCTATCTCTCCCTCTCTCTTCCTCTCCCTCTCTCTATTCTCTATCTCCAACTCTCTCTCTATCTAGCTATCTATCTATCGATCTGTCTCTATGTCTCTCTCTGTCTCTCTATCTCTGTGTCTATCTATATCTCTCTATTTCTATCTCTGTCTATGTTTCTCTCCCTCCCCCCCTCTCTCTCTCTCTCTCTCTCTCTCTCAAGTTTGCCTGTTGTCGACCAATTCCATGAAGATTCTGCTTTTACTTCGTCTACCTTTTGAATTGACCATCTTATTCCACATCCACCTTTCTGTTCAGTTTCTCACCTAGCAGCCTCTGTTTAAAGCTTTCAGGCAAAAAAGCCACATCTGAACTCGGCGTTGTGTGGACGGCCTGGAGAAACTTTCTTTCCCCCAGCTCTACTTTCATATTCCATGATCGAAACCCGCATAAGTAGACTATTTGTCCTTTTTGTGCTTCTCACAGACTTTTCTCTTTTTCCTTTTTTGTTTGTTTGTTTTTTTCACGAACTTGATTGCTGCTGTTGTTTTCCCCGCTTATTACCATCATTATCATTTTTTTCTTCTTTCAGTTCTGTTTCCAGTTCTTCCCGAGTGTCTTCCTGCAAGAAAAACTGACTGTATACATTCATAGGCTATCAAAATAAACAAACTCTATCGTTTATTTACAAAGTTGAATAAAGTTATGTGGGAAAAAAATCATCTACATGGATGGTAACTGTTCTCACAGCGGCAATGCTCTTCTCAATACATGTGACTTCCTGCAGAGATGGTGAACCAGGGATCGTTCTCGAATAATCTTCAGCTTCTTTTTTGATAATTCCAAGTGTTCCTCAATCACTGGTATTGAAACCGCCTTGAGATGCCACGTTCTTTCGATTTCAGTGTATTTGAGCCCCGTTTGGAAGACAATTAGGCAGAAATATTTTGAATTTCTTGTTTCAACAAAGACTTCGAAAGTTGGAACTTTTTTTTTGTTTGTTTTTTTGGCAAACTTCGTAACATGATACAATGATAATGATATATGATGGTCAGAGTTCCGTCGACCCAGTTTTGAGTTCCAGTGCGGCACTCAGCGGAACATAAGGTCAATGGCTGTCAGTTGGAGCTGAAATAAGTTATATATATATATATATATAAGATTTTTTTTTAATACTCAATGTTTGAAGAAAGATTTGCTTAAAAGTTATTAATTATTTAATAACAGTCTTATAGAAATAAAGGAACAAACCTTTTTGAATGAAGATTTTGTATTGTGTGTAAACACTTTCGTTCTTCAATTCTTCAAATACGTCCGTCCTCATGGCGAGAAAAAGTGTGTGTCTTTCATTTTTTTACTAAAATCATTACCTTTCGTAACTAAAACACAACTTTTTCTCCTCTCTCTCTTCTTCTTTTATTTTACCCATCTGGTTAATCATAATCTACACCATCAGAAATGTATTTCTGAAAAATTTCGTTAAAGATTAAAAACGGCATCAGAAGGGCGATGCATACCCGATGCGCACTCAAGGATAAAATGAAATTTAATTTAATAACTATTTTCTCAGACGAAATCAAATTTCAACAAAATTACATCAAGAGTTATTTCCCCTGCTTATCGTTTATGCACATCTAAAAAAGGAAAAGACATTTGATTCACCAAATCAAAATTTAATGAGTTCAAGACACTCACCCAATGAGGATTTCTGCCAAATTTGTTGAAAATCCGTTCAGCCAGTTTCCAGTAATTTTGCAAACACACAAACAAAGACGAACGACTGCAATACCCTGCTTTCGCTTACGCGCGCGGGGTAAATATCCATTTTCCTGAAAGTTACGTTGGAAACAAAGTTGGGAGGGGGTGCACGCCTGGAATATTTTCTAAGCATACAATTTTAATGAATTAAAATTTCTTTAAGAAAAGGCCCTCCAAAACAAAAATTAAAAATGATGTTATGAAACCACGAGTTATGTTCTTTAGTAAGGAAGGCTAAAAACAAATTCTCGTCGGAAAACGATTATCTTTAAGTGAGCCTCTCGCAAGAACAAGAAATTTTAATTTGCTTCAGCGGTTGAAACTGAAAAATCCCTCGAAGATGTGAGGATCCTACTGCTACATATATATAAAGGGATAGAGTATGACACAGTGACAGCCATATGCAGTAACGAATAAGAAGCCCGAAGAATGACAACAACAACATGCATTTCCCAGACTTTTATTTTATTCCCTTTTATATGAATACAAGGTTGATTTGAATTCGATTCAAGAACGTATCAACTCATCGATTCGGCGAGGAGCGCCGGGAAATTGTGGAGGTGAAATCCACCACCACCACCAACACCACCACCAGCCCAACTCAACACTGGGATTCTTATGGAATTCCAGATACCAGTTGCTTCCGAGGAGTCCACACGCGCTCCTGCTTTTTTTCAGTTTCGGAGAAAACAAGCAGATGCCATTGTTAATAGACGGCAGACTCAAATGTTTTGTGTGTGTAAACTCAAACTACCCCCAAGCTTTCTGCCCCGCGGTGGTAGAAGCACAACGTTCTCCATCGTTACTACCAACTTCACCGAAAGACCCGTTCCTCATACAGTTCGTGAAAACACAAAAACAAACACACACACACACACACACACACACACACCATTTTCCTCTGACTTAGGCCTCACCAAAGCAAAGGCCACGTTATGAGATGAAGGTCTGCTGAAATTGCTCCAAAAGGTCTTTTTACTGGGGGATAAAAGGAAGAATCAAACACAAACAGAGGTCGCCCCAAATTGAAGGCGATAATATATGACGATAAGATCCAGAGATTCAACACAAAATCACACACCAAAAACATCAGCACCAACATCATATACATATATAAAGAACACAGGTACAAGATTTTCTGGGCAGGGAACACTGACGGGATCGGGGGCGTGGGTATACTTCTTGCGAAGAAATGGGTAGATAAGGTAATCAAGGTAGTCAGAGTAAGTGACAGAGTACTTAAGATTAGATTAGCGCCTCACCATAGGTCAGCTACCATCATCTCAGCATATGCCCCTCAATCAGGGCTACCGGAAGGACAGAAAGACCGATTCTATGACACCCTATATTGCAGACTACTGTGTTGACGAATGACAGGGACCTTCTCTTTGTGGCAGGGGATTTCAATGGACATGTTGGACGGCATGTCGGGGGCTTCCATGGCGTTCATGGAGGCTACGGTTTTGGCTCTCGTAATGAGGAGGGAACCAGGCTGCTGGAGTTCTGCGATGCAAATGACCTTATGGTTTGCAATACCAACTGCAGGAAACCCACCTCTCACCTAGACACACCAGCCAGATTGACTACATCCTCGCCAGAAAGAGGGAAAGAGGGCTGCTTATAAATGCCAAAACCTTCCCAGGCGAAGAATGTACTCCTCAACATAGATTAGTAGTTAGCGACTTCAGGATCAGAGCTAAATGGTTGCCTAGAAGAAGACCAGCTTGGCGGAGAAGGGTCTGGAAACTTAAAGATCCTGCAAGTGGACAGATTTAGAGACGTACTACTCGAAGTCTTCGATGAAATAGAAGGGGATATAGCTTCACATAATGTGAAAGACAACTGGGTTTCTACGGGACAATCTGCTGAGAGCCACTGACCAGATATGTGGATGGAGCAAAGTCCCATCTCAACCCAGGGTAACGTGGTGGTGGAACAATGTGGTTGACAGGGTTATTAGACAAAAGAAACAGGCTTGGAGGGACTGGAAGAACGGAGGTAGCAGGGAATTGTATCACACTGCCTGAATGGAAGCTAGGAGACAGGTTTATTTAGCCAGAGGGGAAGCAGATAAGAAAAAATTTGCCAATGTTCTGCGCCGTGAGGATGAAAGACTTGAGGTATTTCGTGCTCCAAGACAGTGTGTGAGGGAGAATCGTGATGTGGTAGGAGAGAAATGTGTTCGCATGGATGATGGTTCACTTGCGCTAAATGAGGATGCAAAGAGAGAGGTTTGGAGATGCCACTATGAAAGGTTGCTCAATAAAGAAAATGAATGGGATAAAGAGAGTCTGCCGAATGTAACCCAACAGAGGGACCAGCTATCTGAGTTGACAGTTCTTTGGTAGTTAAGGCAATTAGAAGCATGAAGACAGGGAAAGCCCCAGGCCCATCAGGAATTACTGCGGAGATTCTCAAAATATCTGGCAGTGTCGGCTATAGCCTAGTCACCCGTATAGTTAACCAGGTGAAAACACGAAGGAGTCATTCCTGATGACTGGTGTAGCAGCATAATAGTCAACTGCTACAAAGGTAAAGGTGATGCCCTAGATACAAGTAATTACAGAGGTATCAAGCTGTTGGATCAGGTAATGAAGGTTACGGAGAGGGTCATAACCCAACTGATTAGGGAGAGAGTCAACTTGGATGAGATGCAGTTTGGGTTCATGCCAGGGAAAAGCACCACTGATGCCATATTTCTGGTGAGACAGCTGCAGGAGAAATACCTAGCCAAAGATAAGCCCCTGTACCTGGCTTTCGTCGACATGGAGAAAGCCTTTGACAGGGTCCCCCGATCCCTTATCTGGTGGTCAATGTGGAAACTAGGGATAGATGAATGGTTAGTGAGAGCTGTACAAGCCATGTACAGGGATGCTGTTAGTAAGGTGAGGGTTGGCAACGAGTACAGTGAAGAATTCCGGGTAGAGGTTGGGGTCCACCAAGGCTCAGTCCTCAGACCCCTCCTATTTATCATAGTCCTCCAGGCAATAACGGAGGAATTCAAGACAGGATGCCCCTGGGAGCTCCTCTATGCTGATGACCTTGCTCTAATTGCTGAGTCACTATCAGAACTGGAGGAGAAGTTTCAGGTGCGGAAGCAAGGATTAGAATCGAAGGGCCTAAGAGTCAACCTAGCTAAAACCAAAGTTCTAATAAGTAGGAAGGTAGACAAATCACAAACACCCTCAGGTAGATGGCCCTGCTCGATCTGTAGAAAAGGCGTAGGTAGAAACTCTATAAGATGTACCCAGTGTAAGCTATGGACACATAAGAGGTGCAGCAACGTCAAAAGAAGGCTAACTAGGAAAATAGTTTTTGTATGTGGCAGATGCTCGGGAGTAATAAACACTGAAAATACGCAGAGACCATCTTCCACCACATTCCAGGGAGAAAAACTAGAAATAGTTGATAGCTTCCGTTACCTAGGTGACCAAGTCAGTAGTGGGGGCGGGTGCACTGAAAGTGTAACTGCTAGAGTAAGAATAGCCTGGGCAAAGTTCAGGGAGCTCTTACCTCTGCTGGTGACAAAAGGCCTCTCGCTCAGAGTAAAAGGCATACTGTATGACGCACGTGTACGAACAGCCATGCTACATGGCAGTGAAACATGGGCTGTGACTGCTGAGGATATGCGTAAGCTCGCAAGAAATGAAGCCAGTATGCTCCGATGGATGTATAATGTCAGTGTTCATACTCGACAGAGTGTAAGTACTTTGAGAGAAAAGTTGGACCTAAGAAGCATCAGTTGTGGTGTGCAAGAGAGACGTTTGCGCTGGTATGGTCATGTGGCGAGAATGGATGAAGATAGTTGTGTGAAAAAGTGCCACACCCTAGCGGTTGAGGGAACCTGTGGAAGAGGTAGACCCAGGAAAACCTGGGACGAGGTGGTGAAGCACGACCTTCAAACTTTAGGTCTCACCGAGGAAATGACTAGAGACCGAGACCTATGGAAGTATGCTGTGCATGAGAAGACCCGGCAGGACAAGTGAGGCCATAATCCTGTGGCCTACACCTGGGATGTAGCCAGCCCACTTATGCATTCCTTCCTTCTTGGGACACAAAACTCCACTTGTGAAGACCTGTTGAGGCAAGTGAAAATCAAAATCAAAATCGTAATCTATCAACATCAATAGAATTTGTCGCTGTGATACCAGTGCTAGTGGCACGTAAGAGAACCATCCGAACGTGGCCGTTGACAGCGCCGCCCGACTGGACTCTGTGCCGGTGGCACGTAAAAAGCACCATCCGACCGTGGCCGTTGCCAGCTTCGTCTGATCCCCGTGCCGGTGGCACGTAAAAAGCACCATCCGATCGTGGCCGTTTGCCAGCCTCGTCTGGCACCTGTGCCGGTGGCACGTAAAAAGCACCCACTACTCTCTCGGAGTGGTTGGCGTTAGGAAGGGCATCCAGCTGTAGAAACAGTGCCAGATCAGACTGGGCCTGGTGCAGCCTTCTGGCTTCCTAGACCCTGTTGAACCGTCCAACCCATGCTAGCATGGAAAACGGACGTTAAATGATGATGATGATGATGATGATATATATATATATACATATATATATATATCCTGAGGCACAGGAGTAGCTGTGTGGTAAGTAGCTTGTTTACCAACCACATGGTTCCGGGTTCAGTCCCACTGCGTGGTACCTTGGGCAAGTGTCTTCTACTATAGTCTCGGGCCGACCAAAGCCTTGTGAGTGGATTTGGTAGACGGAAACTGAAAGAAGCCCGTCGTATATATGTATATGTATATATATATATATGCGTGTGTGTGTTTGTCCCCCTAGCATTGTGTGACAACTGATGCGGGTGTGTTTATGTCCCCGTTACATAGCGGTTCGGCAAAAGAGACCGATAGAATAAGTACTGGGCTTACAAAAGAATAAGTCCCGGGGTCGAGTTGCTCGATTAAAGGCGGTGCTCCAGCATGGCTGCAGTCAAATGACTGAAACAAGTAAAAGAGTAAAGAGTAAAGAGTATATATATATATATATATATATATATATATATAATAAATATTAGGGAATAAATCCAAATTTACAGGGAAAAAATCAGATTTAGGATTAAATCCAATTTTATAGTAAAATAGTGGTTTTGTCTCTAATAATATTATTATATATATATATATATATATATATACATATACATATATATATATATATATATATATATATACAATATGTTACATTACTCGGTAGTCAAGATAAAACTCTGAGTTTCAGATGCCGAAGTGGAAATCCACAACACCATCTCTTCGGTTATCTGGCTATTTGAAAACGTTATGAAAAAATACCGTTAAAAATGAAGGGAAATTACTCTGTTATAACTCTGCTTTGCCTGCGTACTTATACATCGCTCGCATTTTTCGTCATAAAAATTATATAAAAATACATTTTTACCCACTTTGCATTCTCACTGAAAAGTAATGTCTTTCTAGAATGGAAGATTATATCCTTATCATTGGTACTAATTTCTATGAAGTCACTAGCAAAGATTAGGGCTTTATCTAGCAGTTCTTTAGAGATAGAGGCATAAAAATCAACAATATCGAATTGTGTAAACCTCGCTTTTTTCTTATTCTTAATAGCTTTAAACCAGTCTAAGAAAACCAAGAACTTATACCTGGTAGATAACAGCAAATACACACAACTCTTACACAACAGCATTACTAATAATTATACTAAGGCTAGGGCACAGACATATAACGAAATTAATAAAGAAGCTAGCGTCATCGCCGCTAAACTTAAATTAGATAAAAAAATAGAAACCCTCCCCCAAAAAGAGGCCTTTATTACTATTAAAGATCACAAAGAAAACTTCCTTCCAACCCTAAATGTAGGCTTATCAACCCAGCCAAGTCAGAACTAGGGATTATTAGCAAAGAAATTTTAGATAAAATAAATACGAAAATTAAGACTGATACTAGGCTAGTGCAATGGTCCAATAGTATAGAAGTCGTAGACTGGTTTAAAGCTATTAAGAATAAGAAAAAAGCGAGGTTTACACAATTCGATATTGTTGATTTTTATGCCTCTATCTCTAAAGAACTGCTAGATAAAGCCCTAATCTTCGCTAGTGACTTCATAGAAATTAGTACCAATGATAAGGATATAATCTTCCATGCTAGAAAGACATTACTTTTCAGTGAGAATGCAAAGTGGGTAAAAAACACCGACACGGAGGGCGCTTTCGATGTGAGCATGGGTTCATATGATGGGGCAGGCATCTGTGATCTAATTGGACTCTTTCTCCTAGATACCTTCGGTAAGACATTCCCTAACGTACATTTCGCCATCTACAAAGATGATGCCCTCGCCTTAACAGCTAATACAAATACCAGCACAAGATCGTTTTAGGAAGGATATTATCCAGTTAATGAAACACTTCGGACTTAGTATAACTATAGACACTAACCTGACGGTTGTCAATTTCTTAGACGTTTCCTTAGATCTTAATAATAATATTTATAAGCCTTATAGGAAGCCCAATGATAGACTAAGTTATATTAATGTAGGTTCATGCCATCCCCCTATAGTATTCAAAAATTTAGTTAAAAATATTAGTAAGAGGATTTCTAGCCTCTCATCTAATGAGGACATCTTCAATAGCGTTGCCCCAGTTTATAATAAAGCTTTAAAAGATAGTGGTTTTAGCGAAAAAATAAAATATACACCTATCACCAGCCCAACAGTAAGGAAAAGGAATAATAGAAATAGGAAGGTCATCTGGTTTACGCCCCCTTACTCACCCGAGGTGGCCTTCAATATAGGTAAATATTTCCTAGCACTGATATATAGACATTTTCCAGTTAACCATGCTTATAGGAAACTCTTCAATAGACACAATTTAAAAATTAGTTTTAGTTCAACTACCAATTTTAAAAACATAATCAATCATAACATACAAAAAACACAAGAAGAAAACAGCTGTTCATGCAGGAATAAAGAATTGTGCCCGCTAAATGGAGCTTGCATGTCCAAGACCATCATATATGAAGCTACCGTAAACTCTATAACCACTAAAGACACCGTTTCGACGAAGAAATACGTGGGCCTGACAGAGGGTAATTTCAAGGCCAGGTTCAATAACCACACTTTGAGCTTTAGGCACTGGAACAAAAGAAAAGCGACCCAATTATCCAATCATATTTGGTCTTTAAGAGATAAAGGTGTCGATTATAACATACAATGGAAGATTTTGGCCAGATGTAAGCCCTACACTAACGGCAGCGGAAGGTGCGGTTTATGCGACATGGAGAGATGGCTTATCTGGAAAAGCAGCTTAGACCCTACCACATGTCTAAATACAAGGACAGAGCTTTTCGGATCATGCCCACATGTGACTAAATTTCTGTTACGTTTTTGGTCCCCTAAAGAAAACGGATAGAACATGCTTTCTGTGTTATGTCCCAAGAAGATTTTATATATTTTTATATATTTTTATGTATTTTTATATAATTTTTATGACGAAAAATGCGAGCGATGTATAAGTACGCAGGCAAAGCAGAGTTATAACAGAGTAATTTCCCTTCATTTTTAACGGTATTTTTTCATAACGTTTTCAAATAGCCAGATAACCGAAGAGATGGTGTTGTGGATTTCCACTTCGGCATCTGAAACTCAGAGTTTTATCTTGACTACCGAGTAATGTAACATATTGTATAGATAAATTTCCTCTATTTACATAATATTGAGGTCTCTTTCTTTCTTTTGTTATCTTACCGTTTTATCAATATATATATATATATATATATATACATATACATATACATATATATATATATATTATATATATATATATATAATATATATATATATATATATACAACTAATGTAGGATAAAATTTTTTTTTTTTTAATTTTATCAATGGCCAGCATATCAAAAAATACCTTTAAAGGTTAAATTTATAAATAACTTATAAAATAAGGGCAAAAGAAAAATTCTAATGTCAAATATGCCAAAAACAGACAAAATTGTCAATAACCATTATAATTTATGCGTCTCAAAACATTTATGTCTTACGTATTTATTGCTGAAGAGGGGAAAATTCTTATGAATTAACCCCGAAATTGGGACCAATACAGTAATAATGGATTTTTTAGTAATTTCTATCGGCTTGTTTCGAGACGCTTAAATTATAATGGTTACTGGCAATTTTGTCATTTTTTTGGCATAATTGACATTAGAATTTTTCTTTTGTCCTTCTGTGTGGTAAGTAGCTTGTCTACCAACCACATGGTTCCGGGTTCAGTCCCACTGCGTGGCACCTTGGGCAAGTGTCTTCTACTATAGCCTCGGGCCGACCAAAGTCTTGTGAGTTGATTTGGTAGACGGAAACTGAAAGAAGCCTGTCGTATATATGTATATATATATATATATATGCGTGTGTGTGTTTGTGTGTCTGTGTTTGTCCCCTAGCATTGCTTGACAACTGATACTGGTGTGTTTATGTCCCCGTTACTTAGCGGTTCGGCAAAAGAGGCCGATAGAATAAGTACTGGGCTTACAAAAGAATAAGTCCCGGGGTCGAGTTGCTCGATTAAAGGCGGTGCTCCAGCATGGCCGCAGTCAAATGACTGAAACAAGTAAAAGAGAGAAAGAGAGAGAGATATAAACATTATATATATATATATAAATATTATATATATATATATATATATATAAAAACATATATACGTATATGTGTATGTATATGTCATTGTTTATTTTTGTATGTTTGTATACATGCAGATTTGTATGTTTTGTTTTATGTATGTATTCTCATGCATATTGTTGCATATCAAGACATGCTCATATATATTCAAATGATAAACTTCTGGAAAGTTTTACAGATTTTTACTCTGCCACTGATTGACTGGATCTGTTGTCTTTAAATCAGCTTTCCCCTTTCTGGTTTTGAGCAGCCTCATTCCTCAACATTGGTATTTAGGCAGTGTGTTACATATCTCAGGGCCACAACAATTACAGGTATAAACATGAACTTGTAATCTGGATGGAGTAAATGTAGATTTCTCAATAGTTCAGTATAGGTTTTCTCTTTTTCACTAATCTTCAGCTTTATGTTAACATCCACTGGGCAGTTAATTTCCACAACTGTGCACAGTTTCTCTTCTCTATCCCAAATCATTATATCAGGTCTGTTGTGCTTACATTTTGTTGAAGTCTTCACTGGAACATTCCACCTGTATTCCTTTTCATTATGAGTGGCTATGGCCTCTACCATACTGTGGGTCCTTATTTATTTGTCCTCAGGGTTATCCTTTTGACGGATCTTATTATACAGTGTCCTAGCTACAACATCGTGTCTCATCGGTAGATAATACTGTGATGATATTTTCAGACAACTGCACATGATGTGGGTGATATCTTCAGTATTAACTCCACAAAGTCTGCATCGGTTGTCACATTTTACTATTTCTCCTGCATCTCTGTCCCTTTTGCATCAGATATTTGGTTGATCTTTCCTGTTCCTGGATGGCAAATGCATACCCTTCTAAGTGGAAGGTAGTAATCCAGTTGTTGGTCCATGATAGATTGCTTTGATGATCAATGTTACTCTCATTTCGGAGCTTTCTACTAACATATCCATGCATAGTCTTCTACTCATATAGGCTCATCATTTCATCTGATGATACATTGCGGTAGAGTCGTGCAACTTCTTTGGGCATGTATTTAAGATTATCAGACAAGGAATGCTGCTCAAAGAGCTGCCTTCAAAGTCTTATGATGTTAACAGCCTCATGTTTGTAAACTTGGTGAAAGGATGCACTTTGAGACTTGGTGGTTAAAAGATGTGTGTGTATAAGACCTGCCAAAAGGACAGATGAACCCAGTGTAGGTTCAATGACTATCTAGCAATAACATGGACCTTCAGAAATTCCGAGTTGGTGTGTGCTGAGCTGGAAGACCACTGTGAGTGAAGCACTCCTTAGCTTTAGCTAAAGGAGAAGCTCACCCTGATATAAAACAGGGAGTGTTGCAGGGCATTTTGATGATTTTACTTGCATTTGAGATCACGGCACTCTTGCATTCCTGAGCCTGCAGCCCATATTGGCACAAGATATCTTACCTCAGCTTGTCTCTGGGTCATGTCAGTAGGATACAGAGGGTCCATGAAGTGTTGTGCAAGCCTTATTGGATCTGAACTTTTGCACAGACATTGCTTTGTCAGTGATGATCATACTCGTCAAAGAGTTTACAGCTGTCATCATTTTTGTTTGCATTTACACATGGATGTATGTATCTTTCTGGACAATGATGAAAAGAAATCCAGATAATTTTTTGAAAAATAACTTATCAAAACCAGACCACCCCTTGGAGTAGCCACCTGGTTTTGCCGTTTTTAAAGGCCAAGAATCATTTTGTATTGAAAGAACTTATCAGCTGCATAGATGTAAATACATTTTTTTCTTCTTTCATTCTTCCTTTTTTCTTTTCCTTCTCTTTTCTATTGACATTCCTTTCAGATACACAGGCACCCACCCACCCACACACACACACACACACACACACACTCTCTCTCTCTCTCACTGGACAATGATAAAAAGAAATCCAGAAAATTTTTTGAAAAATAACTTTTATCAAAACAAGAAACCCCACTTGGAGTAGCCATCTGGTTTTGCCATTTCTAAAGGCTAAGAATCACATTCTATTGAAAGAACTGACCAGCTGCATAGAAGTAAACACATTTTTTTCTTCTTTCTGTCTTCCTTCTTCCTTTCCTTCTCTTTTCCATTGACACTCCGTTCAGATACAAAGGCACAGACACACACACAAACACACCCTCTCTCACTTTCTCCCCATTCCTCACCCTCTTTTACTATCCTATATCTCTCTCCACCCCTATTCACTCAATGATACTATAAAAAGAGACGAATCTCCTCAAAAAATTCAATCTGAAGAATCCACTAGAGTGGATGCAAGCGCTAATATATGATTTATAAAAACATGTGACATATTAATAAAAATCTGTAAATATAAAACCATCCAGATTTCTGAATACTTTATTTCTTCTTATATATATATATATATATATATATATATATATATATGTGTGTGTGTGTGTGTGTGTATGTATATACATATATATATATATATATATATATATATATATATATATATAGACACATACACATATATATATAAGAGGAATGACTACTAAGTGGATTCTTAATATGCTAAATGTAGACCCCATATGGTCTGACCACTAAGAAATATTGTTCTCAAGAAAAATTGACAAACACCAGAACGTAAAGTGAGTAAGACAGATGAAAAGATACAAAATATAGTGATTAGCCACACAGCATGGTTTCATTGTTACCATTTACTTTACATAAATGTCTTTAAATCCTTTATGTTTTCTATGATGGTCCACTGAGGATTTTCAGACATTTACGTAAAGTGAATGGTAACAATGAAACCATGCTGTGTGGCTAATCACTATATTTTGTATCTTTTCATCTGTCTTACTCGCTTTACGTTCTGGTGTTTGCCAATTTTTCTTTAGTGGTCAGACCATATGGGGTCTACCTTTAGCATATTAGAAGTCCACCTAGTGGTCATTCATCTTATATGTATGTAATATAATTTTCTGAATCTTCAGATTTTTTTCAATATGCTAGGCCACTGGTTTAAATTGATATTAATGTAATGAATATCAATTTTTACCCTTATTATTTTAATTTATATATATATAGAGAGAGAGAGGGACTGGAGAGGGAGGTAAAATGAAGTGTTTTTACTGCATTTTTGATTTTGAGAAAACTTCTTTTTTTTTTAAATGTTCACTAGCTTACGAAAACTATATCAGCAAAGCAAATGGCCTTCCGTGAATGCATTCAAAGCATCATACCATACTTAGAAGATTATTTCAGAAAATTATTTGCATTCTCTTGGAACATGAACAAAAGACAAAAAGACAAACTTAACAGAGGCAAAATGAGTAAAACAAAACAAATTAAATTTGTGTCTTCAGTACTCCAGAGTTACACTTGGGAAAAGACTCCTACACATCAATGTCTGTCCTTAGACATCAGGAAGATAAAAAAATGCAACAAAAATTTTAAATATCTAGGTCAAATAAAAAATGACCATGATATGAAATCAATGAAACTCAACTAAATCTAAAACATCAACATGAAATATCATCTGTAGCTTCTTCCCGATCTGCTGGAGTGGTTCTTTTCTTGATAAATTTACTCACCCTGAAGTTAAAGAGAAGAAACTATTAGAACCAGACATTACTCATTTTACCCCATTTTAGACATCACCAGACATTAGTGTGGGGCGGGGTGGGGGAAATTGACTTGGAAATCCAACTAAGATTGTTAAACAGCCAAAATTATCCAGATATTCTATTGGCAACCTTAATTAGAAACAGGTCAAATTTGGGGGATATTTCTTAAAAAAAGAGGAACTGCAAACCTGGTTATGTTTCAAACTCTCCCATCTTCAACAACAACAACAATGCTGACCAATTCCTGCTCCTGAATATAATGCAGCAATACAAAATGACGATGCGATGGAATGGTTTCAGACAGGGAGGGAGAAAATAACGAGAAATCAGAAATTTTTCATCTTGCTCCATTTAGTAATTTTGTATCCACCCTATAATTGTGTGTATGTGTATGCATACATTTATGTATGTGTGTCCCCATGTCTATACATAAATACATACATAAATACATACATACATACATAAATACTAGGGTTTGCAAAAAACCAATAATTTCCAAAACTGAGTTCAAGTATAAGTAATTCTCAAAACCGGTTTTCGCGGGTACTACTTAAGAAGAGTGGTCCCGGTGCGCGCACTCGCGCATCCGCGCTACCTAGTCGTGACTAGTCAATCCTTACTTTGTGTTTTTGTGTTTTATTTACTTTGTTTTAAAAAAATTGGATCTTTTCCTTTGAACGGCAGTTTTCAACACAATTTCTGGGTAACTAAACACTTTTAAACTTCGTATACTGGTAGAATGTGTTTATAAAACATCTTTTTCTCTTGGCTTTATTGACAAAATTCTATAGTTTGTAAGATATTTAGTCTTTAATTTCTTGCATTTCGGCAATTTCAACCAATCAATGACTGTCTATTGAGGTGAAAACATTCTGTGCCGTATGAATATGTCCCTCGTTTAAGAAACAGATTGGGTTTATGGATCTTTTCCTTTTGAACAGCAGTTTTCAATACAATTTCTAGTTAACTAAACACTTTTAAACTTCGTATACTGGTAGAATGTGTCAAAATAAAACATTTTTTTCTCTTGGCTTTCTTGAGAAAATTGTAATTTGTAAGTTTAACGTAGTTTAATTTTTTGAATTTTAACCAATGGCCTCTATTTAGCTAAAATCATTCACTGCGTCTAAAACTGAGACAACATCCTGTCACTAACCCTAACCCTCACCCTAACCCTAACCCTAACCCTAAATTTTAGCCTTTCGGTTTTTTTTTCTTAATTGTTAAATTAATTTAAGGATAACAATTAAGAAAAAAAAAAACAAAAGGCTAAAACGAAAGCAATGGAAAATAATTTTAATTTAACAATTAAGAAAAAAAAACGAAAGTCTAAAACAAAAGCAAAAACTCAAAACAAAAACAAAACGAATAATTTTAGACACACGCATAACAATTAAATTAATTTAACAATTAAGAAAAAAAAACGAAAGGCTAAAATTTAGGGTTAGGGTTAGGGTTAGGGTGAGGGTTAGGGTTAGGGTTAGAGTTAGGGTTAGTGACAGGATGTTGTCTCAGTTTTAGACGCAGCAAATGATTTTAGCTCAATAGAGGCCATTGGTTAAAATTCGAAAAATTAAACTACGTTAAACTTACAAATTACAATTTTCTCAAGAAAGCCAAGAGAAAAAAATGTTTTATTTTGACACATTCTACCAGTATACGAAGTTTAAAAGTGTTTAGTTAACTAGAAATTGCATTGAAAACTGCTGTTCAAAAGGAAAAGATCCATAAACCCAATCTGTTTCTTAAACGAGGGACATATTCATACGGCACAGAATGTTTTCACCTCAATAGACGGTCATTGATTGGTTGAAATTGCCGAAATGTAAGAAATTAAAGACTAAACATCTTACAAACTATAGAATTTTGTCAATAAAGCCAAGAGAAAAAGATGTTTTATGAACACATTCTACCAGTATACGAAGTTTAAAATTTTTTAGTTACCTAGAAATTATGTTAAAAACTGCCGTTCAAACCGAAAAGATCCGGATTTATTTACATTTGTGAAGAAAAAAATATATTCTTCCCCCACCCTAACCCTAAAACAGATTGAAATGCAATAGATCGCTACTAGGGTCATAATTATGGGTGACAATTTCATATGACACTGCTAGAAAAAACTGCCGTTCAAACGGAAAAGTTCCCATGTGTCTAAGAGCAACGTCGCGCGTAAACCTGTGAGTTTATCATTCTTTTTGCCTTAAAAATTTCTTTTTTTTTTAAAAAAAAGTCAATGTGGGATTTCCCCCACCCCCCACCCCCAGGGTGGTAAATCCCACACCGTAACTTCCTCGAAAACCAGGTGCTTCAAGGGAGGTAACTGCACTCGGTCCATATTTCCGGTTAAGCAAACATGGAGGTGTAGTCCGTTTCTGCTCAGGAACGGGATTCAGTGAAGTTTTATTATTATTTACCAGACTTGAATTTTTTTTTTTTTTGTGGGGAGCGGGGAGATTTAATACCCGTTTTTGCATTTATCCCTTGAGATGTACCGAGGTAAGAATACGTTTCTTGTTTTCGTTTATAAACACTGAGTTTTCATTATTGTTATTGCTTCCTGAATTACGCATCGACGAGACACGATGCTTCTTCTATGCATGTGCGTGTGTATATATGTGTGTATATCGTTTTGGGATTTGGTTTGCAAGATTCTTTATGTGAGTTCGTGTGTTGAAGCATATTCTGTTGTGTCTGGGGAGTCATTCTCTTTTAGTGCCTTATTATTTAATAAACTCATTGGTAAAGTTTCCACTCATTTCCTTCTTTATTTTTACAAAATTTTCGTTGCTTCTCGCAACCTTTTCACTGGTGCTCCAGCATGGCCTCAGTCAAACGACTGAAACATAAAAGTCGTTGACTCTTCCCGTTCGGACAGAATCAACGATTATTGAAAAGGTTTCAAGACGCAACGAAAGTTTTAGAAAGTAAATGATTGGCAACATTACCGGTGCGTGTGTTAAATTATAAGGCATTAAAAGAGAATGACTCTCCCCAGACACAACAGAATATATATCATCCGAAATGTACAGTATTATTTATCCATCACGGCTGTAATGGGTATATAATACTATACATTTCGGATAATATACTTACTCTATACACAGATATACGAGTGCATCTTTTCCCTGACTTTATGGTCTCTTACACGACCCACCAATACATTTCTTTTCTACACCACCTGTCTTCGTCTTTTCGAGGGTTTTTTTTTTGTGAACTCTCCCTATATATATATATTTATGCGCGCACTGGGACCAGTATTCGCTGGTAGTACCCTGTATTTGTCTGTCTGTGTTGGTCATTCTGCCTGTCTCTCTCTGTATCTGTCTATTTTTCTGTTGGACCATCTATCTATTTATTTATTGCTTTATTTGTCTAATGTGGAACTCTTGTCCCCCCCTCTCTCTCTCTCTCTCTCTCTCTCTCTCTCTCTCTATATATATATATATATATATATATATATGTGTGTGTGTTTGTTTGTGTGTCTGTTTGTCCCCACCCAATATCGCTTGACAATCTATGTTGGTGTATTTACGTCCATGTAACTTAGCGGTTCGGCTTGCTTGACTAAAGGCGGTGCTCCAGCATGGTCTCGGTCAAATGACTGAAACAAGTGAACGAATAAAAAAATATAGCATATATATATATATAGCATATAATATATTGATAGAAATGGTAAGACAACAAAAGAATGAAAGAGACCTCGATATTATGTAAATAGAGAAATTTATCTGTAAATATGATATGTGACAATTATTTGGTAGCCAAGATAAAACTCCGAGTTTCAGATGTCGGGGCGGAATCCCACGCTGCCATCTCTTCAGTTATCCGCCCATCGAAAAAACTGTTGGCCAGATATCTTGAAGAGATGGCGGCGTGGATTTCCACCTTGGCATCCAAAACTCGGAGTTTTATCATGGCTACCGAATAATTGTCACATATTACATTTACTGATAGCATATAATATATATATATATATATATTATAGGCACAGGTGTGACTGTGTGGTTAAAAACCTTGTTTGCCAGCCATGTGGTCTTGGGTTCAGTCCCTCTGCATTGCACCTTGACCAAGTGTCTGCTACTATAACCCTTGACTGACCAAAGTCTTGTTAGTGGATTTGATAGATGGAAACTGTATGGAAACCCATCGTGTGTGTGAATAAGTATTAGGAATTAGAATAATGACTGGGGTCAGTTTGCATGATTAAACCCCTTAAAGGCAAAGGCCCCAGTCAATGACTGAAACAAGTAAAAACTAAAGGAAACATACAGTTATGAACACATACAAACACCCCTATCTACAGTATACACACACACACACACACACACATATATATGCTGTCCAACCCATGCCAGCATGGCAGACAGATGTTAAATGGTGATGATTATATATATATGCATACATACATACACACATATATATATGTATCTGAAGGTAACCTCTATGGTTTATTTGCATGTGTGCCAACACTAAGAAAGCAAACTGGGTCATGATTGCATCATTGATATAAACCTAAGCCCCTTCCACTCTCTCTATATTCCTATCTGTCTGTGTCTCTCTATGACTTTATTTCTCTCCCCCCCCCCTCCCTCTCTTTCCACAGTATGCTGAAAAAAGATTCAGCATTTGCAATCCATTCTCTCACTGCTGTCCAGTGCTGCTGTGCGCAGCCGAGAGGACGAGTTGTGTTAATGCTTCGTGCCCCCCCCCCTCCATTGTCAGTTCTTCCAATCTGCTTCTCCTCCTATTATTATTATTAAACAGTAACTTTTAAAGATGTTTAGTCTCAAGCCAAAATTGATTCCAAAAGGTAAGCAAATATATATATATATATATTACTTGTGAGGGTGGGGGGGGTGAATAGTTGCCCCACGCACAAGTTCAAATTTCTCTGTTTTGATTGGGATTTTTCAAATTATTTTCAATAACACGTTTCATAATAATGGAAGGAAACCAATTTAATTAAAAAAAAGAAAAGAGTAATTTTATAAATCAATGTTTTATGTATATACACTTGTTTTTCTCTTAATTTAATGTTTATGTTGTGTAGAAAACAATATTTACTCACTGGAAAAAGTTTTTTTTTTAAATTCTTGGTTCAATCCTACCTTGGGCAAGTGCTTTCTACTACACACCCAAACTGACCAAAGCATTGTGAATGGATTTAGTAGACAGAAACTGAAAGAAAGCCATTGTGTGTGTGTGTGTGTATATATATATATATATATACACACATACACATATATATATATATAGGTGCAGGCATGGTTGTATGGTTAAGAAACTTGCTTCTGAACCATGTGGTCTTTGGTTCAGTTCCATTGTGCAGTATTTTGGGCAGGCAGTCTTCTACAGTAACTCCGAGCCAACCAAAGCCTTATGGCCAGATTTTGTTGATAGAAACTGAAAGAAGCCCTTTGTATACGTGTGTGTGTGTGTGATTGTGTCTCCTTGTCTTGACATGGCATGATAGTTGTAGATGCGTGTCACTGTCATACTGGCAGTGTCTGCCATTTGCAATCTTTTAGTAAAATCATGTCTGAGCATGGAGAAATATTACTTTTCTTGCAAACGAGTGAGTGTTGGCAACAAGAAGGGTATCCAGCTATTGAAAATCTGCCTCAGTAAACTCTGCCCAACCCAGATGCTGATGAAGTACTGACCTCAGAAACACACCCCAAGTTCCAATTTTGACTCAAAAATTTTCTAAAAGTTCATAAACAGGAAAACGAGATCACAACCGTTTCATATACTTTGCTACACTGTTGTAATAGTTGCTTAATGACGTATAGATCCTGTTGATATTATGAAGTATATTTTCCTTCTACTGTTGTAGTACAAAGACATAGTCTGTTTAGTACAGATAACACTCCTTTATGGTCAAAATTCATCATCATCGTCATCATTATTAAACGACCACTTTTCCATGCTTGCATTGGTGAGACAATTTATTGAGTCAAATTTTCTTCCTGTCAACAAGCCTCGCCTGCTTCAAAGCAAGGTAATGCTTCCCCGTGGCCAGACATAGTTTCATTGAAGTTTGATAAGGCATTGTATGATGGCGACATTCATTCACAACTATCATCTGATGTCAAGACAAAGAGAAACAAACATACATACACACAGGCACATGTGCACCACAGGCTTCTTCCAATTTCCGTCTACCAAATCAACTCATGAGGCTTTAGACAAACGAGGACTAGAGAAGAAGACATTTGCCCAAGGTGCCATGCAGTGGGACTAAACCCAAAACCAATTGGTGTGGAAGCAAACATCTTAACAAACGGCTCTTCTTCACATTGACTTGAAAAATAAAAGCTGTAACTGAACCTCATCAAGTTTTATTTCTTTCTCATATGTAAAATTAAAAAATATTTATCTACTTCTAAGTCGGTTTACATTCTTAGAGTCAAGTCCCTTGCTTAGGTTCTCTTTACTGCAGGAATTTTTTCACAATTTCATTTACAAGAACTCAAACTTGGGTCAACATTAACCCTTTACTATTTTAATTATTCTCGTCAACTATATTTCTTATTTATTCACATTCATCTTCATCATCATAATGTCCACCTTTTCATGCTTGCGTGGGTCACATGGAATTTGTTGAGGTGAATTTTTTACAGTTGGTTGCCTTTCCTGTTGCTAACCATCACCCGTTTCCAAGCATGGTCTGACATGTTTCCACGGAAGACTGGGAATAAAGGATACTGCTTGCACGGCAGAGATATTCATTTGTAACTATCACATCATATCAAGGCGAGAAGATAGTAGCACACGCACACACACTTAATGGGCTTCTTTCAGTTTCCATCTACCACATTCACTCACAAGGCTTTGGTTGACGCAGAATACACTTGCCTAAGGTGTTATGCAGTGAGATTGACCCCAGAACCATGTGGTTGGGAGAGACTTCTCACCACACACCAATGTGCATGTATGTGTGTGTTTATGTCACCCTTATGCCAGCAGTGTTGTTCTTTTTCCATTCTTCTACAGAAATATGTCTTGCGTAGGGGAAATATTACTAAGGGTCAGTAATAGAAAAAGGGGTCAGGGTGACATGCATCAGAAAATTTACCTCAACAAATTTTGCCTAATCTAAGCAAACCTAGAAAAAATTATTGACGAGGCAACAAAAATAGAAATCAGTATCTTCTGAATGGCATTGTAGCTCTCTGGTTGTTCCCACATTGGCAATGGACCCTCTAAATTCATGGGGCTCCTAGACAACTCTTCTTGTACCATAATACAAAACCAGAACAACTGAGTAAAATGTATTTATAACATTTAATGTTTGTTTTTATCAAAAAGTCTCTGATTTCACTGTAGATAGTTTCACTCAGAACTGATGTTTAGAAGAATATTGGTTGGTTTTCGGGTACGGTAGAGGTACGGTGAGACAGCATTCACAGCTTCTGTTACAATTTTGACACTGACCTTTATTTAGATGGATATAAATCTGCTTCATATTACTATACATCAATTATCTCTCTATCAACCTATCTGTATACATATATGTATGCACACGCACACACACACACACACACACACACACACACACACATTGGCACAGGCATGGCTGCATGATTAAGAAGCTTGCTTCCCAACCATGTGGCATTGGGTTCAGTACCACTGCGTGGCACTTTGAGTAAGTGTCTTCTACTATAACCTCACACAGACTAAAGCTTTGTGAGTGAATTTGGTAGAAAGAAACTGAAAGAAGCTCATCATATATCATCACCATCATCATTGTTTAACATCTGCTTTCCATGCTGGCATGAGTTGTATGGTTTAACAGGAGCTGGTAAAGCCAGGGGGGACACCATGGTCCAATTGTCTATTTTTCTATGGTTTCTATGGCCGAATGTCCTTCCTAACACCAACCACTTTACAGAGTATACTGGGTACTTTTTACATGGCACCAGCAGGGTCACCAAGTAACTTGCACTATAAAATCCCTCAGCTGGGAGTGGTGAGGTGGCTTTGTGCCAGTTGATGAAAGATTAGAGGTGTATAGGGCAGGGATAGGTGTCATCCTCTAAAGTAGAAGTGTCCTGTTGTGTATATATATTTACATATATGTGTGTGTGTGTGTGTGAAGGCGCATGGCTCAGTGGTTAGAGCGTCAAGCTTACAATCGTGAAGTTGTGAGTTTGAATCCCAGGCTGAGCTGCATGTTGTGTTTTTGAGCAAGGCACTTTATTTCACGTTGTTCCAGTTCACTCAGCTGTAGAAATGAGTCGCGACGTCACAGGAGCCAGGCTGTATCAGCCTTTGCCTTTCCCTTGGATAACACTGGTGGCATGGAGAAGGGAGGCTAGTAAGCAAAGGGCAAATGCTGGTCTTCCATAAACAACCTTGCCCGGACTTGTGCCTGGGAGGGTAAGAGGGTAACTTTCTAGGTGCAATCCCCTGGTCTGTGTCGTGACCGAAGGGGGTCTCAGCATATATATATATATCAGAATCAAATTAAACCACAGTCAAATGGAAATTGTAGTTGTGACTGGTGCCAGTGCCGTCTGACTGGCTCCCATGCTGGTGGCACGCAATAAGCACCATTCATGTGTGGGTCATTACCAGTGCTGCCTGACTGGTTTCCCATGCTGGTGGCACGTAAAACATACCATCCAAACGTGGTCGATGCCAACCTCCTTGCCCCAACTGGCTCCTGTGCCAGAGGCACATAAAAAGCACCATCCAAACATGGCTGATGCCAGTGGCGCCTGACTGGCTCCTGTGCTGGTGGCACATAAAAAGCAGCCAATACACTCTTGGAGTGGTTGGCATTAGGAAAGGGCATCCAGCTGTAGAAACACTGCCAAATCAGATTGGGGCCTGATGCAGCCTCCTAGCTTGCCAGTCCCCAGTAAAACCGTCAAACCCATGCTAGCATGTAAAGCGGACGTTAAATGATGATGATATATAGCCTGCTCTGGCTCCTGTGCTGGTGGCATGTATAAAACACCCACTACACTCACGGAGTGGTTGGTGTTAGGAAGGGCATCCAGCTGTGGAAACACTGCCAGATCAGACTGGAGCCTGGTGCAGCCTCCATGGCTTACCAGACCCCGGTCGAACCGTCCAACCCATGCCAGCATGGAAAACAGACGTTAAATGATGATGATGATGATATATATATGTATACAGTGGTATCTCACAGTACAAGTTTAATTCATTCCATGACCGAGCTTGTGTTACGATTTACTCATTTTACAAATCAATTTTCCCCATTGAAACTAACTAAAATATAATTAATTCAATCCAGCTCACAAAAAAAAACACTCAAAAATGTATTTTTATGAGTTTTAAAACAGGAATGGTGTAGTTAGAAGCAAAATGACAGTTATAAAAAAGAGAGAATGCAAAAGAAATATGTCAACTGGTTTTATTAACTGAATTACCTTAAAGATGGGATGATTTGTGTTCTTGTACTGCGGATCTCTGCTTGTAATTCAAGGTAAAAATTTACACAAGTCTCGTCTCAGACAGCAAATTACTCGTACAATGGAGTACACATACTGCAATGTTGTACTCTGTGTGTGTGTGTGTTGTTTGTATATACAAATTAACAAATGGTGTCAATTTGTTTACATGTCTGGTTAGGAAAAATACTAAAAGAATAAGAAGCAGATTTTAAAAAAAGTATTAGCATTGATTTTGTTCAGATGAACTCATCGAGACATTGCTCCAGCATGGCTGCAGTTTAAAGACTAAAACAAGGAAAAGATAAAAGACATACATATATAGGTGCAGGTGCGTAGCTGTGTGGTAAGAAGCTTGCTTCCCCTTTTTCTATTTCTATCTTAGGAAAGACCGCGATGGTGTCGAGTGACCTCAACACCACCGTTCTTTCCTCTAAGTTTTTTTTAACCATTGCTTTCCTAAGACAGAAATAGAAAAAGAATTGGCAGAACATCTGCCAACTATTAAGTTTATTTCCAGGGGTGTTAGTAACGGTGTGGTTGCTATTTGACACCCTTGAGGTGGTTCGCAAATTTGCAAGACAGCCCTTAGAAGGGCAAAAGATTCTGTTTCTTCCGACATATTGTGGGAAGAAATTAACAAGAGCTTGGGCCTGTGGGCTGCCACCGGACATTGAACTGGAATGGATAGAGGACACCATCCACCAGGATCTGGATGGCAGCGGGCGGTTAGTAGTACACTGCCGGCATCTCCTGAAACCTCATCGGTGGGAATTCTGCCACTGACAGAGGAAACTGTGGCCCCTCCCATTATGATGAAGGATGATTTTTTGATCTTTCATTAGGGAGGGGCTGTACAGAACTTTGTGAAGAAGCTAGAGGGCCGGAGCGGGGGGTCCTGTCCTGTACTGAAGACCCAGATTGGCCTCCGCAGGTAACTGCGGAGGTCATAATGGGAAATATTATGTTCAGGGTGATGGACTCCTTTCCCAAGAACCAATACAGTTATGCTTTCTGGGGTCCCGACTTAGAACTGCAGGATTGCCTGCGGGAGGCATATTGCTTGGTTGGGGAGGAAAAGTAAAAGGTCTTAGTGCCTCGATTTGAAATAGAATTTTTATTTTTTGGTAAGAGCTGTGGGCTGGACAAAGACACAAATGATAATGGAATGGAAAAAATGGTTGGTGGGAGAAGCAGACAACGTCCACCGATTGATGCTTCTCGAAAACATTGCTCTCCTTTTTCCAACAACACAAAATGAGGTACTACTAGTGCATAATGAGTTGAAATAATTTCAGTGAATAGTCTTGTGAATTCCCTTCTCTTTCTCTCTTCATTTTACCCATCTGGTTATAATGTACACCATCTAAAAGGTATTTCTGGAAAATTTTCATTTAAATATGCTTTTGTTATATCGTTATTTTAATACTCACTTTTCCGTATCTTGATGGGCTGGATAGAGTCTATTGAGGCTGGATGCTCTTGCCTGTTTTCCAAGTGAAGTAATATTTCCCCATAGTCTGAAATGTTCTCACAGAATATTGGAAATGAATGACACTGCTTGTATGACAGTGACACTCATTGATAAATTTCACACAATGTCAAGACAAGGAGACACACACACACACATACACACACACACACACATGCATACACACATAAGACTACTTTCAGTTTCCATCTATCAAATTCATTCACAAGGCTTTGGTCAACCTTGGGTCACAGTAAAAGACACTCAAGGTGTCATTCAGTAGGACTGAGCCTGGGACCATGAGGTTGAAAAGCAAACTTCTTACCACACATTCCTGATAACTAAAACACCTCTCTCTCTCTCTCTCTCTCTCTTTTTTTATTTCTTTCTTCATTATGCCCACCTGGTTAGTCATAATGTACACCATCTGAAAGGTATTTCTGGAAAATTTTCATTAAAAAATATCCATTTTCCTAAAAGTTATGTTTGAAACAAAGTTGGTGGGGGGTGCATGCCTGCACGGATATGTTTTTCCCAATCATGCATTTTTAATGGATTAAAATTTTTTGCTTTACTACTTTATCTATGTTAGCTCCCCACCCACACACACGTGAACCATTTTATTTGTTTCAGTTATTGGACTGCAGCCTTGCTGCAGCACCACATTGAAGGGTTTTAGTCAAGCAAACTGACCCCAGTATTTATTTTCCAAATATTGTATTAGTCTCCTTTTATCAATCCATTAAATTATGGGGGATGTAAACAAACCATCACTGGTTGTCAAGCAGTGGTGGAGGACATACACAAATACACATATATCTATGTATGCATATATAAACACATACATAAACACACACATGCACACACACACACACACACACACACACACACAACAGTCCAGTGATGGGTTAGCTGGCCAAAACTTCAAAGTCACTGTCAGTAAAAGACACGTGCCTAAAGTTCCACGCAGTGAAACTAACCCAATGCTTATGCGGTTGGGAGAAGAAGCAGGTGCCCTTCATTTTCCTAAAATCTTTATTTCAGTTAATTGAAACACCTTTTTCTTACTCTTTCACTCTCACTTTTTTTATTCTTGTCTTTTTATCTGGTTGTGTAGTATTTCGGGCACGCTGGCAATCTTTGGTTCACAAATCTTTGAAGAATCTGCAGAAAGATTCTGAGAAAGTCTATGAAAAATGTGACGAACCACAGCAGACTAATACACAGTTCTGTGATATGTGAGTATAATTAATTTTTGTATACGTTTGTTGATTCATTTTTAAATATATCTTTTATATAAGTGTGTGCATGGCTGAGTGGTAAGATTGCTTCCCAATCACATACTTTCAGGTTCAATTCCACTGCATGGCACCTTGGACAAGTGTCTCCTACTATTGCCCCCAGACCACCCAAAGCCTTGTGAGTGGATTTTTGTAGATGAAACTGTAAAAAAGCTCCAGCCAAAAGATCCCTGTCTTGCAGACTCACGAGTGCTGGTGCCACATAAAAGCACCTGTGCCATTGCCATATAAGGGCATTCGTGCTGGTGCCACAGTTAAAGCACCCAGCCTACTCAGTAAAATGGTTGATGTTAGGAAGAGCATTCAACCATAGAAATCATACCAAAGCAGACAGTTGGAGCCTGTGCAGC
This sequence comes from Octopus sinensis, assembly GCF_006345805.1. Taxonomy (NCBI): domain Eukaryota; kingdom Metazoa; phylum Mollusca; class Cephalopoda; order Octopoda; family Octopodidae; genus Octopus; species Octopus sinensis. Next base: position 16,274,753 of record NC_043016.1, on the reverse strand, counting down.
TCTCCAACCATGCCAGCTCTTGTCAAACTGTCCAACCCATGCCAGCATGGAAAATGGACATAAAATTATGATGATGGTTTGTGTGTGTGTGTGTGTGTGTGTGTGTGTGTTTTTGCTTCTCTTTGTCTTGACATGATTGTTATAAATGATTGTCATTGTCAAACAAGCAGTGTCATTCATTATCATTATTCCACCAGAACATGTTTCACCATGCCTGGAACCAAATGAGGATTGGCAGCAGGAAGGGCCTCCAGCTACCCTTATGTACACCTACATTTACCTACTCACCTTGCTTATTTTCCCCTTACCTTTTCATCTATCTTTATTGAGCTCCCTCTCCATACAGGTATACGTCCTCCACCCTCCTTCTTTAACCATCTGTTACTCTCCCCACACACACTTATGAAAGTACCCTCTCTCTCTCTCTTCTCTTCCCTGGCCCACTGACCATATCCTCTCTTATTCTCACTTTCTTGTACTTTAATAGTTTGCTCCAGCACCCTATCACTACCATCTTTTATCCTCTTCCCAATTACAACTACTACTACTACAACAGCAGCAGCACCTCACATTGTGGAATAGGCATGTATCTTCTGTACAGCAAGGTACCTGTTCTTGTCCTTAGCATAAAGCTTCTTTCCCTCAAATACTCTCCCCACCACCACTTAGTAGCAAGGGTTTTTTCCCTTTCATGTTTCCCTGCTCTTTATTTCTGTCCTGCAATTTACCAAAAGGGATTAGATCTGGCTTTTTACATCTGCCATACAATGTCATTCTAAAAATAAACAATTACACCTTCAAAAGCCTTGAAGCTGCAAGATAATCCCATGATCGATTCAAGACAATATGAATAAATAAACATTTCATTTGACAGAGGCGTGATCTGAATGCTAAAGATCAGAGATCAATACATAATCAATACCTTACACCCTGAGCTGTTCTATGTCTAAAATATTGAAAATATTTGTGAATCATCATCATCATCTGTTTTCCATGCTGGCATGGGTTGGATGATTTGGTAGAATCCAGCAAGCCAGAGGGCTGCACCAGGCTCTACTGTCTGCTTTGGTTTGGTTTCTGTGGTTTAATACCCTTCTTGAAACTAACCACCCTACAGTGTGCACTGGGTACGTTTTTCTTGCAACCAGGAATACTGAAGTTATTGAGTAAGTTGCAAGACCCCACCAAAAAAAATCAGGAAAGAGAAAAGCCCCTATAACTATGTTTAAAGCAGTATTAAGTATAAGCAGGGGGTGCCATGAAGCCATCTCCCCCTTCTATGATAGATGAACAAGCATAGGTGTTGGGCCATACAGGTGATACATGGCTAGCCTACCTTATAAGAGGAAGTTAAAATAATTGGGTGGTGTAATTAAGGAGCAAATAGTTTCTGGGAAAAAACAGATCATGCTATACCATTCACCCTTTAGTGTTTAAAGCAGCCATAACAGGCCCAGATACTCTACCTTGTTTTATGTTCAAACCAGCCAGATCTGGTCTCTCATACCTGTCCTTACAAAGTCATTCTATAGAAAAGCTATCACGTAACCAAAATCTTGAAACCACAAGATAATCCCATGATTAATTCAAAACAATGTGAATAAATAAACCACTACACCATATGCCCGTGGGTATATGGTGTTGTGGTTTAGAGCGCAGGCTACTAATCCCAAGATTCCAAGTTCTATTTCAAGCAGTGACCTGAATAATAATAATAATAATAATAATAATAATAAAAGCCTGACATAGTCTTAATTGAGAAAGAAAACAAAAAGCTGGGCATAGTGTTAATTGAGAAAAAAATAAACTATGCTGGATCATAGATATAGCATGCCCAGCTGATAACAAAGATAAGGAAGAAAGGAAAGTTGAGAAATATGACAGGTTGGCTTGGGAAGTTAAACAGTTGTGGTCGATAAAAAGGTGGCAGTGGTACCAATAATTGTCAGTGCCCTGGGAACAGAGAGTAAAAATCTCGAGAAGTACATGGAACAAATAGGGGCTGCAATAAGGGTGGAACACTAGCAGAAAACAGCACTGCTTGAAACAGCTCGGATACTCCGAAAGCTGCTCGAAAAATAAGAGGTGTTACCTTAGTTTACTAGTAGTGAACAGCTGACACTGTAATACATCTCCAGCGTTAGAAGCTGTGCAAAGGCAATAATAATAATAATAATAATATTAACATCGAAAAATACCTTAGGAATGAGAACCCAGGTTTGAAATTTCCCCAAGACACCTGATGAAGGCTGGAGGGTATATCAGTTGATATATCATTGTGTTAACAACAAACAAGATGATGATAAATATCCGTCAAATGTAAATAATGTAAATAAATAAATATTGCATTTATCATCAGAGTAATGTGAAAGCTGAAGAGTTAATATAAATATGTATTTTCCATTTGCAGCAAATCAGTTGATCTTCATCTACAAGACTGTAACCCCAAGGAGAAATGGAAGAATTACAATGGAAACTTTTGGTCTTATCACACAAATCCATCGAAAGCACTTGGCATTATTGGTTGCGTAAGTTCCACTAAAACTGTTTTCTTTTCATTTTTGTTTGGTTAAACAAAGGCACAGGTGTGGCTGTGTGGTAAGAAGTTTGCTTCCCAAGCACATGGTTCCGTGTTCAGTCACACTGTGTGGCCCTTGGGCAAGTATCTTCAGCTATAGCCCCAGGCCAACCAAAGCTTTGTTTGTGAATTTGATAGAAACTAAAAACAAGCACGTCTAGACGTATGTGCATGGGTTGTGAGTATATATTTGTATCTCCTTGTCTTGACATTGTGTGGTGGCTATAAAAAAGTGTGTCTCTCCGCCATGCAAACAGTGTCGTCCATTTCCAATATCCTGCAAGAACATTTCAGGTCATGGAGAAATATTACATTGCTTGGTGATGTGAAGACCATCCAGGCATAGACTATCTGCCTCAAAAAAACTCCATTCAACCTGCACAAGCATGGAATAGTAGACATTAGATGGTGGTGGTGGTGGTGGTGATGATGATGCAATCCTAATGTCCATTGTATTTGTGCTCTGAGTACAGATCCCACTTAGATTAACTTTGCATTTTATCCTTTATAGGAGGTCGGGGACATCATCAGCATTGTTTTAACATCCACTTTTCCATGCTTGCATGGGTTGCACAGAATTTGTTGAGGCAGATTTACTATGGCTGGGTGCCCTTCCTGTCACTAACCCTCACTTGTTTCCAAATGAAGTAATATTTCCCCCATGGTCAGACATGGAAATAAATAACACTGCTTCCATCATGATGATATTCATGTGCTGACATGGTAAGGAGACAGTAATATATACACTCACACACACTCACACACACACACACACACGTATACAAGGGCTTCTTTTAGTTTCCGTCTGTCAAATCCAGTCACAAGAACTGGCCTACCCCAGGCTGCAGTAGAAGACACTTGTCCAAGGTCCCACATAGTGGGACTGAACCCAAAACCATGTGGCTGGGAAACAAACTTCTTACCACACAGCCATGACTGGGGTTGTGGATAAAGTACATCTACAGGGCAGTGGACTGTTTCAATTTAGAGTGCTGAACAAAAAAAAAACGTTGTTTTCATTGTTCCAACTCTTTATAGTCTGAGCTTAAATTCCTCCCAGGTGCCTCTGACAAGGAGCTTGTCATCTGACCCTGCATGTTTGTCCATCAAAGTGACAAGGGTCATCTGGTCATCATTATGGGTGACTGATGACTTGTGCTGTGATTTTCTTTAAAGTGAAGCGTTGCACACCATCAACCTCACTCTCTTAACACTGACACCACGACCAGGTCAAGCCAGGTGTCTTCTTGTTCTAAGCACTCCACAATGCATTGCTGCGGAAGCCTTTGGCCCCCTGTGTGAGCCGTGAAGGTTTCTTGTACAGTCTTTACATACATAGGTAAGCAAGCCCTAATATGCTAATTAGCCCATAACTGGGACCATGACATGTGCTGCTTGACCTGGGAACAAATAATGGCTAAAGGGGTGGTTCCATACTCCTCAGGATCTTGGAACTCCTGAACCAGGGCACCACCACTGGATGCAATTAAGAGTTGTACACAACACATGCAGTAACAACTGGTAGCAGCTGCAGTTGTAGTGGTGATAGTGAGGGCAGCAATCATCATCATCATCATCATTATTCAACACCCATGTTCTATGCTGGAATACGTTGGACAGATTGGCAGGGTCTGATGGGCCCAAGGATTGCATCATACTGCTCCCATGTCTGTCCACTTTGGCATGGATTTTACAGCTGGATTCCCTTCCTAATGTTAATGACCTTACAGGGTGTGTGGGGTGCTTTTTTTTTGTGCCACTGACACTACTGAGGTTTCCATGATGCTCATAAGACTTCAAAATCCCCAGGGGCAGAGCTGAACTACATTTATGTGAGGAGATGAGGGTATAGAGCAGTGGTTCGCAACCCTTTTATTTCAATAAGCTTTCCCCTGGACCCCTTTAATATGTTTAACCTTATGTATGTGTATGTGTGTGTGTGTATACATATATATATATATATATATATATATATGATATTTTAAATTTAGTTCACAGACCCCCAGTACTACCTTTGCAAACCCCCGGTTGGGAACCACTGGTATAGAGTATGAGGAGAGGAGGGAAGGGTTTTGGGGTGCAGCCAGGTTCTTGTAGAAGAACTACATGGTTACTCACTTTCAGGAGAGAGAGAGAGAGAGGATGATTACTGCAGCAATGACTGTAGTAATTGTTGTGTATTAAAGGGGTGGTGGTGGTGGTGGTTGTAGCGTAGTGGTTTGTTATGGTACAAATAGTTGTTGCTGGTGTTGTGGTTGTTTTAAATGAGATATGATCTATAACAAGGTGATCCAGTGGATTAACCTCACATAATCATTGTTTCACCTTCGACTCTTTGGCCATTTAAACTGACCATATCCAGCCCAAGTATCCTAACCCTAACCCTTGACTCAGCTTTATGTTCAAACTGACCAGATCCAGCCTTTCATGCCTACCCTACAATGTCAGTTGTTTTTAGCATAAAAATTTCTGGCCCAGTTATCCTGTTCATTTTAGGGTCAAACTGGCCATATCTGACCTCTTACACCTACCCTACAATGACATTCTTAAAATTAAACAATCGCATCATTAAAAGCTCACAGCTACAAAATAAAGCATGATTAATTCGAAGCAACTTGAATAGATAAGCATTACATTTCATAGAGTAATGATGATGATGATATATATATGTGTGTGTGTGTGTATGTATGTATGTATAGAGTAATTTGTATGTTGAAGGGTTGAATGCATAATTAAGAGAGTCTTTACTGTTTCACAATGTTTTTTATTTCTCACACAGGGTACCATTGTAATCCTTGGTCTACATATCAATCAACAGTACCTCAAGTACCATGATACCTTCAGCAAACAATCTTTGCTAAAGTATCTAACCTTTGTCTTCCCCTTTAACCAAGCAGCAATCTTTGATTCCACCCAGAAGAGATCAGTGGTAAATACCGCAGAGGAAGATGTGAGTTACCATTTCCTTTTGTTTTTATGTTCTTGTGTTCTTGCTTTAGGTTTTGTTTTATTTTAAAGAACTAAAAATCACAGAAGATTCAAGTTCAAGTCCCAAAGGCAGTTGTTGACCATTTTCTATACAAAAGGGTTTTTTTTCAGTTTAATATTTATAAAATATAATGTATGTGCTTCAAAATATATTATTCCAAAAAAAGAATTATTTCACATTCTCGTATAGAATAAGGTTTCTAAAATATAGAAAGAAATTCAAAGGATTGACTTTGGTCCAATAGTAGAACATCTGTCATGTCTACAGTAGATGTGGGTTCAAATCCCATGGACAGCCTTTGACTTTTTCTATCCAAAAAGGTTTCTCAACCAAGCATTTTCAAGGCTATTATTTATAATGTTATATACTTTGAGATCCACAACACAGTAATAATAATAATAATAATAATTACTGCTTTGAAGAAATCCCTTTCCATGTTGTCAGGAAGGGAAAACTTCCATATAATTCCATACTAATATTCTAGACAAAAGAATGATTATAATTTCACAAAAGAAAATAATATTTTCAATCACAAATTGTATTTGAAACATTTAAGAGTTGTTATAATTACCATTTTATTTAAATATCTGCAGGATGTTGATTTGAAGAACAAGCAAGACTTAGAAAATGCTACCCAAGAAATAAAGGAATTGACTGAGAACATGTTGATTGGTGTGGACAAGTACATGAATGGAGTGAAAGCTGCCAATACGGGAGATTATTCTAAAGCTGTTGATTACTGGAAGCAGTCTGCAGAACTTGGACACTCAAAGTCAAGTTTCAACTTGGGTTTGTGTTACGATCAAGGAACTGGTGTTGAGAGAAATATCAAAAGGTTAGTTAAATGGACTTTGTTTTCTTCTCTTTTTTTTTTAATTCTCTCACATCCTCACATCATCATTGTCTTGCTGTAGAGGAGATACATGGCTACTTCAATTGGAAAAATTCTATTTAGTCATAGATGTAAATAATTGAATTATGATCTTCATCAGTTAACATGTTTCTATGCTGTGGCATAATTAGCGAGAACTTGTCAGAAGGCCTCCAGAAAAGCAAAACAACCTGCAAAAACAGTGAAGTTTGGGGGTAAGGGTCTGATGCTTTGGGGATACATAATAAGTGATGGTTCAAGGAGATTGGTTAAAATTGACAGTAACTTGAATAGTGCCAAATACATCAAGTTGTTGAAGGACAATTTGGTACCAGACTTGGATGAAGGTGAGATTTTTCACATGACAGAACTCCTTGCCACAGATCGCAGATGCAACACAACAGAGTCTGGCTGATGAAGGTATCATTGTATTGAAAGATTGGCCAGTTCAGAGCCCTGACTTGAATATATCATTGAGGAAATGTGGACAGAATTAAAGAGAAGAGTTCATCAGAAGAATCAACGCAAATCTTGAAGAGTTGTGGGATTTAGCCACAGAGAATGGTATTTCATACCTGTGAAGATGGTGAAGGATTTGTACACAACTCTTCCCAGGTGCATTGAAGCAATTATTCACACTAAGGGAAGCCACACGGAATATTAACAATGTACAGTAACTTCTTGAAAAGAACATTATGTAATAAATGTTCATTATAGGCATTTTTCTGTTTTAAAGTACTATATCTTGATTGGTTTAGGTGAGGTGGCCGAAAACTTTTGCACAGTAGTGTATGTATGTGTATATATATACACACACACACACACACACATATATCATCAACATCATCATTTAAGGTCTGCTTTCCATGCTAGCATGGGTTGGACGGTTTGACTGGGGACTGGTGAACCAGATGGCTGCACCAGGCTCCAATCTGATCTAGCAGAGTTTCTACAGCTGGATGCCCTTCCTAATGCCAAATATGCTCTTCCTGAGCCGGAGAGCTGCACTAGGTTCCAGTCTGGTTTGGCATGGCATCCAACTGTAGAAAATATGGCAAACCAGACTGGAACCTGGTGCAGCTCATCAACTCCAATTAAACTGTCTAAGCCATTCCAGCATGAAGAACGGACATTAAATGGTGATGATATATATATATAATGTATGTATTCTATGTGCATATATGCATGTGTATGTATATAGTTAATTAATAAAGCATATATCAGCAAAAAGTATACTCTAAAGAATAGACCAGTAATTGTTACAACAAAAATTTAAATTTTAGACATAGAGTTACCAAAGTTTTCATCTCCATGAGCGCCAAAGCCTTGTGGACAGCTCGTTAGATTCTATGCTACAGACTCTATAGAATCTGGGCATGCTTATAGGTTTCCCTCTCCATAATGCCCTACACATAGAAATCCAGGGGTTTTAAATCAGGAGAGCAAATGTTAGGAATTTTCAGCCATTCACTCTTGGACCTTTTAATACAGATGTAATGATCCCAGTTTTCTATAAATCAATGAAGAGGCAGATGAACATTAAAAATTGCTGGAGCAGTACGCGGCTGATTTGTTTCATTTTTGCTTTCATTTCTTTCTACTTAAATTCAATTCCAGGCTGTGAAATATTATACAAATGCTGCTGATCAGGACCATTGCGGGGCACTATTTAACCTGGCTCTACTATACTTGCATGGAGAAGTTGCTAACAAAAGTCAGGGAAAGTCTGAAGCTATTAAGCTATTACTCAAAGCTGCTGACCTTGGATATCCATTGGTAAGAAGTCTTTTTGCATTTGAAAATGGTGCTATTACAACTTTGTATGGAATAATCATAATCATCATCATCACCATCATTAAACATCCATGTTGGATGGGTTGACAGGATTCAGTGTGTCCAAGGACTGCATCATGGTCAAGTGAGTGCTTTGGCAAGGCTTCTACTGTTGGATGCCCTTTCTTACACCAACCACTTTACAAAGTGGACTGGGTACCTTTTACGTAGCACCAGCACTGACGTAGTCACCATTCAAGCGTGATCTTTACCAGCATCGCCTTACTGGCACCTGTGCTGGTGGCATGTGTAAAAGGATTCGAGCAAGGTCGTTGCCAGTACCGCCTGACTGGCCCCCGTGCCAGTGGCATGTAAAAAGCACTCACTACACTCTCATAGTGGTTGGCGTTAGGAAGGGCATCCAGCTGTAGAAACTCTGCCAAATCAAGATTGGAGCCTGGTGCAGACATCTGGTTCGCCAGCCCTCAGTCAAAATCGTCCAACCCATGCTAACATGGAAAGCGGATGTTAAACGATGATGATGATGATATATATATGTGTGTGTGTGTGTGTATATTGTTCAAATCTACAGAAAACAAAAGACAAAGAGAGGTGGAGGAACAAGCAGGTGTATTAGTTTAGCGCTTGGGAAGAATGGAAAAGTCTTTGACAGAAAAGATTGAGAGGAAAAAAAAGTAGAGTGAATGAAAAAGAAACAGGAAGAGAAAAGAATGTGTAGGAATTAGCAGTTCAGTATTATATATGTAGATAGGTAGGTAGATAGATAGAGAGAGAGAGAGAGAGACAGGCAGACAAGTAGATAGATAGATTGTGAGACAGACACGTGTGTGTGTGTATGTATGTATATACACACACATATATTTACATACATAGATTTACATATACAATGGGTTTCTTTCAATTTCCCTCTGCCAAAACCACTCACAAGGCTTGGTCAGCCTAAGGCAATAGGAGAAGACACTTACCCAAGGTGCTGTGTAGTGAAATTGAACACAAAGCCATGTGGTTGGGGGAGCAAAGCTCTTACCACTCAACCACACCAACACCCATATACATACATACATTGCATGCATACACACACACACATCTTTTAATATCCAAGTTCCATGCTGTCATGGGTTTCACAAGTTCCGATGGATCTAAGGTCTGCTTCATGCTGCAATGGCTGTTTTGGTTCATAAAGTTGGATGCTGCCCTTCCTAACACCAACCCCTTTACTGTGTGGACTGATGCTTTTCTTTTTTAGCCTTTTGGGGTTTTTTTTTTTTTTGTGGCACCAGCCCTAGTGAGGTTGCCATGTACCTCACAAGTCTAGAAAACCTAAGGAGGGTGGGGTGGCGTTTTTATGCTAGTTAGAGTAAAGAAGGTTCTTGATGTAGAGGTGGAGCCACATTGCTATTCACATTCAGGAAAGGGAAAGTCAGAATGAACCTTTATTTGTCTTTGAAGGTATAATTAATGGTGATGAGTTGTCCATGTGGTTCATATAGGTGTGAGAGTTGTAGTAATGGGAGGGGTCAGAGATGTGAGTAGTGTGTAAAGGGTAAGGGATTGCAAGGGTGTGTGTGGGTGAGGGTGCAAGAGATGGGAGAATTTCAGAGGAGAGGGGCAGGCAGGCAACATCTGAAAAGATGAGGAAGGGTTGAAGGGCAGATGGAGGAGGTGATCGATACGGCGGGGTGAGAGATGGCAACAGACTGGGACAATTGGACGCTGCTGATGTGACACTGCTGTTTTGGACATCGTTGAACAAGTTTTTTGACGCCAGTGCTTTTTGATACGGGAAGCAAGGGAGATAATAAGGGAATGCATACACAACACCCACACCAAAGCAGAGAATCATAAGGAGGCAAAAAAGCAATAAATGACCCTGGCTGCTGTTAACACAAATAGATTACTGCTTCACATAGGTTGAAAGAAAATGCATGCACACACACACACACACACAGAAATAGAGATAAAATGAGAAAGTAAAAGCATAAGACCCCTCGAAAAATTAAAAGGGAGTTATCTCCTTTCCATCACACTTTTATTGAAAGATTATTATTAATAAAGGAAATAATGACTATACTATTTGCAAAAAAATCACAAAAGCTAACTTTATTCAGTTCTTCCTTTGATAATTATGAGCAATTCTATATATATTTGTGTGTGATGTTGTGTGGCCCAGTGGTCAACATGTTGAACTCACAACAAGATCAAGGATTCAATTTCTAGTTAGGCAGTACATTGTGTTCTTGGGCAAAACACTCCATTTCACATTTTCCCAGTCCACTCAGCTGTAAATGGTTAACTTTGCAATGGACTGGTATTTTGTTCTGTGGGGGCGGGGAGACATTGGCCTGTGTCCCCCCCCCCCGCCCCTTGTCAGGAGGGTAGCATCATTGGATAGCGACAACAATGCTAGGAAGCATATTGCAACCAGTGATGAATAAGAAATATATCCAGTAGTGATGCGTGTGTGCAAGTGTCTCTTTGTCTTGACATCATGGGACAGTCATAAATGAGTGTCATTCATTTCCAATATTCTTTGAGACTATGTCCCTAGCCTTGCTTGCAAACAGTCAAGGGTTGGTGACAGGAAAAGCATCTAGCCATAGGAACTCTACCTATAACTTTGGTTGACCCACGTAAGCATTGAACAAATGGACTCACACACATGCACACATGTACACGCTCACACACATACGCACACACATCATGCATGTTATGACCATTTGCTATAGAAAAGTATTAAGGTTACATAAAAGAATTGATTTATGACTATTATTAATTCAGCTCACCCCCTACAACTACCGACCAACTTTTAATCCACCCACAGGTTCACGAATCCGCTTCTCTCCCCGTCTTCTTTATCGTCCTCGTCTAAAGTATCATATTATACATTAAATGATCTTATCTTTTCAGGCAAAGACGTATCTTGGAGTTCATTATATTGAAGAAAGCAGTGATTTCTCTCAAGCTGTGCAATTGTTTACAGAAGCTGCCAAACAGAAGGTTAGATTCATATCTATCATTGTCATAATCATCATCGTTTAACATCTGTTTTCCATGCTGGCATGGGTCGGACGGTTTGACTGAAGGCTACGTCAGACTCCAATTATCTGTTATGGCATGGTTTCTATGACTGGATCCTTTCTTAAACCAACCACTTTACAGAGTGTACTGGGGAATTTTTACATGACACCAGCTCTGGTAGTGTTGCCTCTGCGTGTGTGTGTGTGTGTGTGTGTCTTTGCTTATATGGTTATAAGCTTGCTTCTCAGCCACGTGGTTTTGGGTTCAGTTCCACTGCGTAACTCCTTGGGCAAGTGTCTTTTATAATAGCCCTTGGCTGACCAAAGTCATTTGAGTGAATTTGGTTGATGGAAGCTGAAAGAAGCCCATCATATATACGTACGTGTGTTACTGTCTCTGTGCTTTGACTTCAGATGATAGCTATAAATGAATATCTCTATCATGCAAGTGGTCTGGTCATGGGGAACTATTACCTTATTTGGAAACAGGTGAAGTTTGTTGATAGGAAGAACATACAGCTGACCCATGCAAACATTGAAGGGTGGATGTTAAAATGATGATGATGATGATACTTATATACACATCCCTAACAAATCTTTTTCCCAAAACGTATCTTCTTAACATCCACTTCCATCTACCTATGTTCCCTCACTGCATTACTTTCCCATCCATCTCCCACTATCCTTTCTCATTCTTGCAAATTTCCTTGCCCATTCACCCTATCCAGTCCTCTGTATCACTTCACTTATATATACCCGTCTCTGTAACTTGAGATACATTCTTCGTCTCTCCTCTCTCGCTCTTTCCAACAGGGGTAGCCTATCACTTCTACAGCAAAACACCTATTTCTGTCCCCCTAGTTATACTCTAGTTTCTCATCCCTTGGCACAAAGCCATCTCCCTCAGTACTGCTCCCCACTCAATTGATGGGTCTTTGTCTTGCAGGATATTTAGTGACTTTGCTGCTGTTGGTTCCTGTACATTCTATAAAGTGGTTGGCATTAGGAAAGGCATCCAACTATAGAAACCATGCTAAAAGAGACAGCAGAGCTTGGTGCAGTCTTCTGACTTTGCCAATTCCTGTGGAAACAGCCAATCCATGGCAGCATGGAAAGAGAACATTGAATGATATGTGTGGCTCTGCGTAATCATCATCATCATCATTTAACATTTCTTTTCCAAGCTGACATGAGTTGGATGAAGAGACAAGCCAGAGTTGTCTGCTCCAAGCTCCTCAGTTGTCTGCTTGGGTTTGGTTTCTGTGGCTGGATGCTCCTCCCAATGTCAACTATTTCATAGAGTATACCGAGGCACTTTTTACGTGGGAGCAGCACTGGTGAAGTCACCAAATACCTACAAGACACGACCCCTCAACCGAATGTGGTGTACTGTTGAGGAATAAGAAATTATGAATGGAAGCAGGAGCTGAAAAAGGTGAATACAAGGCTTGCCTACCTGGAAAGCGAGAGAGAGAGAGAGAGAGAAAGAGATGAGGTCAAAGTACAAAGGTGAATTATGAGAGACAGAATAGGAGAGAGGTGAATGTTCAGAGTGGAAATATTGTGGCAGATGGTTAGAAATAGGGGATAAGTTGATTGCAGAGAATATCAGTTTAGTGGAGGGAGAGTGTAAGAAGGAAATAGGGTAACATAGAAGCTTGATGGAAGAAATGAGTTGTTGGGGAAGGCTTGAGAACCTTAATTCTGCTAAAATGGACAGGTCTTCTCAAGCACACTATATTGCCATTCCCTGTCATTTCCTCTGTGGAGCTCAACATCTTGAAGTTCACTGCTCCATCCCATGTCTCACTGGATCTCTCTCTTCCACAAACTCCTTCCATGATTAATGATCCATCCACAGACATAACCATACAGACATAGTCTTCATTCTTACGCACTACATCTGATCCCTCTTATGTCCAGTCTTTCAACACATTCACACTTTATCGTACATCCAACAGAGCATGCTTGCTTCATTTCTTTCCAATCTTTCCATGCAGCATTGCACTTCTAACCCAGCCCTCGTACAATCTGCCTTTCATTCTGTGCTAGTCGTTCCCAACCCTTTCTTATTTTCGTTAATCAGCAAGGGAAGGGGCTTTCAGAGCAGACACTTTCCTTTGATGATGACATCTCCTAAGTAGCAAAAGATGTCGACTCCTTCTAGTGAACCATCCTTGTAGTCAAGGGTGTATATTCCTGGCTTGTCCATAGAACCTGCTGCTCCAATGCATCTATCATAGACACAAAGCTTATGTTCCCTGTTGGTCATCCTGTGATTCTGCTGCATGTCTTCTTTGTCCATTTCTTACATTTAGCGTAGTGTATGGACTTTATACCAAACTCCTTTTCTACATATTGACAAGGCCATTTTCCTGAGGGTATCATGGGCCTGTATTCATTTTGAGGAATAACTCTGCCTCTTCCGCTTAGCTTGGAGAATTTAAGAGTGAGATTATTGGATAATATCCATAGTCTCAGTCTTGCTTGGAAATCCAGCCAGAACGGGTAGTGACGATTGCTTCTGATAGAACACTGTGGAGGTGGGGACCTGAGTATTCTACCCCAATGATCCTCTCAAAAATTGTGGTTGGAGATGAGGGATGGATGGAAACTAAATGATGTTAACCAGTTGAAATATCTTTTTACCTTTTTTTTTTACCATTCATTTCAGGAACCTGATGCCAAATATTACCTTGGACTATGTTATCTAAAAGGCCTGGGTATAGAACAATGCCCAAACAAAGCATCCAATCTGTTCGCTGAGGCTGCTAAACTGGGTCATGTGCAGGCTAAAGCTATGATCAGTGATGAGTCTATGTCAGAAGACAGTGAATCAGAATATTCAGAATATTCAGGTAATAATGAATACGTTCAGTTTGTTAGTCTGTTTAACAACACTATAGCACTCAAAATGACAACAGGTGTTTTACTAAACTTTCTAATTACATTTTGATCTGTAAGCATGCATATTTGATTTTTCCAGTTGGAAGTTGTACAGGTGCAGGAGTGGCTGTGTGGTAAGAAGCTTGCTTCTCAACCACATGATTCCAGGTTCAGTTCCTCTGCATGGCACCTTGGGCAAGTGTCTTTTGCTATAGCCTCAGGCCAACCAAAGCCTTGTGAGTGGATTTGGGAGGTGGAAACTGAAAGGAGCCCATCATATATATCTATGTATGTATATGTTTGTGTGTCTGTGTTTGTCCCTCCACCATTGCTTAACAAGTAATGGTGTCTTTACATCCATGTAACATAGCAGTTTGGCAAAAGAGACCGATAGAATAAGTACTAGGCTTACAAAGAATAAGTCCTGGAGTCAATTTGTTTAACTAAAGACGGTGCTCCAGCATGGCCACAATCAAATGACTGAAACAAGTAAAAGAATGATGGAAGTTGCCAATGAGAGTATGAGGTTGTAAATAAGAATGCCAAAATAACGAGAAAATAAGAAAATTATATTTATCATTCCTCAAATATTATACAGGTTTGATTACTTTTAATACATGGATGTCATGCAGAGGATCTTGAATATAAGACAATGGATGAGACCCTAATATTCCTAGTTAGGGTAGGTGGGTGGGTGGGTAGGCAGGCAGAATCTGTCGCAGTCAATTCATTATTCTACATTAAGTTATTTTCAACAATAAATGCTCTCCATAATTTCATGAACGTTGTACATTTATACGTCTCAAAAACTAGTGAATTACATGCGTAATTTATACGTGGGACCATGATCTTACAAACAGGTTACATCATCTAAAAGTTTTCAAGTGACCACATCTTTAGTTTTTGCCAAAGTTACAAATGTATACAATAAGCATTTATTATTCACATTTACTGCAAAACTTCCTGAAAGACAAAATTTCTTGAATAGACACAAAGAAGCATCAACATTTATTGGCCTTCTCAATTTTCAATCTGCAATTACAAATTATCTCTTTTTTGTTCTGCTTAAATCTAGAAATACTTTCATACAATGTAAAAAGTAAACAGGCTCAGGTTGAATTCAGGATTCCTCACAGTTGAATACATTGAGTCAATATTTTGGTAACTTATTTGGTTTATTCTCCTCAAGTTACAGCAAAAGCAGTCTAGCATTCAGAGTAGAGGCCACTGTGTTGGATTGTCTGGAGGCACCTTTCTGCCAGTTCTTTGATCCCATACTGATACAAGATCCTTGAGGTGAATAACTCCTTCACTGAATAATAATGAAATTATTGTATACAGTGCTCAGGTGCACCACAACTTGTCAGAAAGTGCATATAAAGTACATGCAGTAATGTAGAAATGTCTGGAAAGCGAACAATGTATGAGTCAGATACATGCTTGTGTGTGTATGGAGGGGAGAAAATCAGGTGTAGTGTTGGCGAATCTCAGGAAGCATGGAAGTTTTGAAGTTTCCACCTCTTTTTGATCGATGAAACAGTGCGAGCACAAGAAGTGAGCCATACGTACACATATGCACACATACACACACACACACACAGAGAAGAAAGCACTGATATATTTCAATGAAGTATTTGAATAAAAATTACACTTGTTTAATCATTTTAATTTCTCTAAAAACATTACAATTTGCTTAGTGTTATTGTGTATTTTCGTCTGAATTTTTGTTTATATACATGTGTGTGTGTGTATATAAATATATATACACACATATTTTCTCTGGCCTGTCTTTCTAACTCTCTATTATACACCTAAACACTTATATTCCATATTTCTCACTCTCTCTTCTCTCTTTAATTATTTCAGATGATGATGATAGCATAGAAATCCTGACAAGTAGCTCAATCAATTCCACTTCTTCTGAAACTGAAAACCCTTTCTTCTCAGAATTATGGAATCGGTCTCTATTCATAGCAAACCAGTCAATGTCATTGTCTGAAACAGAATTACCATCGGCATCATCATCGGCATCATCATCATCATCATCGTCATTCCTGAAGAACACTGCAAAAACTGAAGAGTCTCCACTGAAGAATAACAACGATGAGTCTCTTGAAGAGAAATTTGATTCCTATCTGCGCCACGCTCCACATTGTTGTAACAGCGTCTCCATTTACAAACCCAACGCTGCTTCTTTTTCAGATTTTGTTTTGTGTTCTTAACCAGACTCGGTTAAATTTTGATTTTTGTCTTTTTTATGTGCTTTTATACTAATATATATATGTGGATATATGGATATATATATATATATATACACACATGTGAATAAATGAAAGAAAGTGGCACTCATAAGATATTAAAAGAAGAGTAACAGATTCTAGATGTTGAGCCCCTGTTTGTCAGCTCAGGTCACATGGTTTGCTTGTAGAGTATCAGCATGGCATGGTCGGAACTGACCAACAGACGTCTAACATCTAGAATCCGTTACTCTTAGTTTCTAATGTCTGATGAGATGGGTTTCATTCTACACACCCATTAGATTTTAAATCATATGGCGCTAAGTCAAATTGATATATATATATATATATACACCATAGTATTGAACTGGGAGAATAAGAACTCAACACTGCAATTGGTGGATAAATATTCTTTGTTTGTAGATTAACAATGCTACCAATGGTTTTATGTGGAAAGAATTTTCAAGTGATCTGTTTAAAAAGTAGGTATGTTTCCAACCTATCCTCTGATGTAGCAACTTCCATAAAGGCAGCCCCGTGTTACATTAGAAAGATACAATTTTAAGAACATTATAACTTAAATCAGACCAAATGTAGGTTAACCAAAAAAATATAGACATAAGAAAATACTATGGTTTAACCCTCCATACAGTATGAGTATGAATACAAATATAGGTAGATGATTTCTGAAGAAAAGTTAATTAAGCTAACAAAGTTTATATAGAGAGAGGGGGAAGGAAGCAAATCAATAACAAAGGACAAGAAAACAACAAAAGTGCATTTATAATTAATATCGTTAGACTGACGAAAGGAAAAATAATAATATAAAAAGTATAATGTCTGAGATATAGTCTTTTGTCAGACACAAAGAGGAAAATGTGGAAATAATGGAAAAAAAATAAGAGTCAGGAAAAAAAACACACAGGTAATTCACGTGTTTGATATGTATATATACATACACACACACTGGCTTGTGCATATATAAATACATATGTGCTTGTGTGTGTATTTACATATATGTACATATATACATATATCCATGTATTTAGATGTAACATTGTAATTAATATATAGCATATACATTGTGTGTGTGAGAGAGAGAAGAGGTGATCAGTGGGGTTGAACAAGCCTACACCCTGGAAATAGGGTCCAGGCTTATTTCACCAAGGTCAAGTCGTCTGGATGAAAGTGTATGTTTTAAGACATGGAGCTCCCTGTAACCTCAGCAATGATGTGTCCAAGATTTGCATCTGTAAATGTGTGCTGACCTTATATATTATGCATGTGGGTATGGGTGTTTACATAAATACTATATTACTATATAAAAGGCATTAAAATCTAGTCTATATTCCTCATAAAGCACATCCTCAGATTCAGGTTATCATTTCTATGTATTTAGGTGTTTTATTTTTAAGGAGAAAACCATACATATTAGTTGAAATTTTTAGTCAAGTATATTAGTTGTAAAGTACATTAATATTAAAACAAAGACTTGAATTTTGGGCTATTTTAACTCTGTAGTTACGGTTGTTTCATTACAACATGGGAATACATTTTATGAACTGTCATAAAATATATTTCCCATGTAATGAAATAGTTGTAATTACAGAATTAAAAATAGATACCATAATTTCCAGTCTTTGTTTTAATATAGCCACACTCACACACACACACACACACACAC
This sequence comes from Octopus sinensis, assembly GCF_006345805.1. Classification (NCBI taxonomy): domain Eukaryota; kingdom Metazoa; phylum Mollusca; class Cephalopoda; order Octopoda; family Octopodidae; genus Octopus; species Octopus sinensis. The sequence goes on along the minus strand of NC_043016.1, from coordinate 16,256,697 downwards.
ACACACACACACACACACACACACACACACACACACACACACACACAACACACACACACACACACACACACACACACCACACACACCACACACCACACACACACACACCACACACACAACACACACACACACACACCACACACACACACACACACACACACACACACACACAGAGTTATGTGTATATGTAAACCCTTACTGGGTTTATTTTATTTTATTCTTCTTTTACCTGAGTCTTATACATACATGAATGAATGAATGAAGTGTTACCATAGGAATTAGGGTTTCCTATCCAAAACACATTAAACTCCCGAATTCCTGTATTACATGCATAAGTGTGTATAAAGTTGTGTATATTTGGATTTAGACTATAACATTAGCGGATAACCTCATACAGTTGAAGTAATCACAGAAAAGGAAATGATGATATTTCAACTCCTTCATTATATCATCATTTTAATGATCTTATTAAAATTTTATTATAAAGACCTTGTTAAATTTTTTTTTATATAAAACTGTTTCTTCAGATGAACCATCATCATCATCATCTAACATCCACTTTTCCATGCTTGTGTGGGTTGGACGGAACTTATTGAGGCAGATTTTCTCTGACCAAATGCCTTTCTTGTCACCAACACTCGCTTGTTTCCAACCAATATATAATAAACATCATTCTAACATCCACTTTTCTATTCTTGCATGGGCTGGGCAGAGTTTATTGAAGCAGATTTTCTATTGGTGAATACCTTTCACTATGCCAAATCTCACCTGTTTGCAGATAAGGTAATATTTCCCCATCAATAAACATGTCCTCACAGGATATTGGAAATGAGCGACATTGCTTTTAAAATAGTGACAATCATTTACATCTATCACACAAACACAAATATAGTGTCATATACACATATGTGTGTATGCATACACACATGACAGTCTTCTTTCAGTTTCTGTCAACCGAAACTCACAAAGCCTGGATTATATTAGACAAACCTTTCCCAAAGTTTCACGCAGTAGAACTAGACTTGGAGCCTTGTAGTTGGGAAGCAAAACTCCTTAACATGCAGCCATGCCTGTGCCTACACCCCCACACATTTTATGATCCATTACCTTGGGAATTAAAGCTCACTATCCAAAACTTCTAAATTCGCATATTGCACACATTACAATGAGTATCTGTATTGATCAGACTATTGGACATTGTTATATGCTGCTGATCACAATGTACTTCCTCACCTCAAGTGATGCCACCCAGACAGGCCAACATTCCCCCTGGACAGGAAGCCAGTCCATCACAGGGTGGCCCATTTACATCTGGGTGGAATGGAGCTACTGGAAATGAAGCGTTTTGCTTACAAATGCCAAGCTCCCCTAGTCATCATCACCACCATTTGACATCTGTTTTCCATGCTGGCATGGGTTGGATGGTTTGACTGAAAATTAAAAATAAGCTGGGTTCTTAGTCAAATCGTCCAACCCATGGAAAAACAGACGTTAAATGATGATGATGACTGTGAAATAAAAACTACAGTCTTGCAATCAAGAGTATAACAACTTAACCTGTTGGTCATGCTCCTGTGCAAGTGTATATTAAACTGTTTATATTTGGATTTAGGCCATAGCATAGGAGAAGACTCTCTCATAAAGTGGAAGTAACTGCAGATAGAAAATTATTGATTGTTTGAGTTCTTCATTATCATTGTTTTAATGATCTTATTAAAATTTAATTTTTATGATCTTAAATATAAAACCATCTCTTTGGAGAGCAAATACTGTTGTGGAAAGAAAATTTAAATTCCTTTAGGTATCCTGAGAAGAGTCATACAACAACCCTCATGGCATTAATTTGAATAATTAAGGATGCAATCATTAACTGGAAAATCCTTTCTAAGACCAGACTTTTATATCAACAGGTCAAAATTATGTTCCATACACTTGCTTGAAAACTGTATCTTTTAAAGAATCTAAGAACCTCCAGAAATACAAAAAGTGGAAGTTTTTCATCATATTTGCATTTTATACAATGTACATCTTAGCAAGAATTAAAGACAGACAGACAAACAATAACCCATTCTGGTGTTAGTTTAGATTTTCGGAATTCATTAAAAAAAACTTCCTACACATGGAGTGCAGTTAATTATCTCCCTTTGATTGCTCTCTTGTCTTTTTCAAACTGCCCGTTCTCCTCCAAACCTTGCTGACATCCAAAACTGTTTCTAAAATTTTTGATTTTACCTGTTTAAAAAATGTCGAAATGAATTTTATATTTATAATTAATAATACCCTGGGTGGCTAAGGCTTTTGGTGTGTTTCCTATTTGTAATATGTTTATGCGTTGGTGTGTGTATATAGGATAGAATTAGTTACATGCCTTGACCCTAACACTCCACAAGAGAAAGTGCCACTGGAAGGTACTGTGGTTCATGCTGTCATTCTCTTTAAACATTGAGACTAGAGAAGGTAAGATCTTCTTTAGTTTAGTTGATAGACACTTCCTTGTACTAATAGATTCAACAAAATATCTAATAGACATACCTTGAGATTATCCTTTTGCTGTGCATCTCGTGTAAAAAGGATTTTAGTATGTAGGCCCATTCAGGGACAACACAACTTGCCCACTGAACAGCCACTGCAATACGGATACAGCAGCAGGAACCAATGGATAACCAAGCATGCGGAAGTATGTTGGGGCAACGGAAGGCCCTTTCAGAACCTCAATAACCACAAGTCCTTCAACATCCCAGAGAAACGTAATACCACAACCCTAGCCAAGCACATTTGAGCTCTGAAAGAAAGTGTCACAGAGGGCAGCATAAAGTGGAAGATCTTTGGAAAATGCAAGCTGTACTTTAACAGCAGCAGGAAGTGCAGGTTATGCCTGGCTGAGAAGAGAGCAATTTTAAAGGGTACCCAACACCTGAATGTTTACCTAAATAGCAGGAGTGAGATGTTTAATCCTTGCCCACATGAAAGGAAGTACATCGTGGCATACCTGTGTGCCCCAACAGGACTGCAACCACAGGTCCCCAGCCTTGACCTTCCCCAATACCCTCAGGCCCGGCAAAGAGTTTGACCAAAGCACACACCAACACCCCCACAAAATAGACTGTCTCCCACCACCTCAACACATACCCCTCCACACATATATAACCCCACGTGCACGCACACACTGCATGCCAACATAACCTACCACCACTACCACAACCTTATCCTTTATAAAAAGAAAACAGTCCAACAAACACAGCTATATATAACTACACTCCTGGAAAAATTATGCATATGACACCACTACATATACATCCCCACAGGAAGACCACATTGATAATACTTTCACACACTTCAATATAACTTACCAGCTTCACAGCATATCCAACCAAGGGACATAACTCCTGACCCAATCCCCTGGCACTTTTTCGTTTCATCACTTTTTCCACAGCAGCCATTGACTGGTTGTGTTACTCCACCTCCAACAATAGAGAGCAGTCACCATACTCCCTTCCATAACAGCTAACTCTGATGAGCATAAAGTTAAGTAATCGGATTGTTACCTAACTCTTCATTGTATTCTTTATGTGAAACCAGTTGGTAAGATCAGCCATGATGGATATTTAATATTATACAGTTAGAATAATATATGTGTGTGTATAGTAGCTTCTTCCTTGTATACGGGCAAAGCCATTGCTAGAAAGAACCACTGAAATGAGTCATTGATAATGCAATGTGAGTCCCTTGCATGACTCTTGTGCCCTGCCAAAGATTTTCACATTCTATTGCGTAATACACGACTGTGCTGGCTGGCAGAGGGAATAGGTGCCATAGTATGAATTCTTTTGCTATGCCTTTTCAATCCTCCAACTGAAAGGCACACCATTCCACAGGTTGCACATATTCTGTTATCAACAATAGCCATATCACAATTTACAAGGAGTTGATTCTTGTGACTTCTCTGATGGTTGACCAGGCCTGCATGACTCAAGCATTTCCTCCTACAAATCGCACGCATAAAAAGCAATACCCTTATTTTCCACGGGTTCATTCTTTCTAATTCCTTTCTTGATCTCCTCGTGCTTCATTCTCTCTCTTTCAAACCTCGAGCAGCCACTGTGCTCCCTTTTCTTTGATCTGTTTCGGTCTTGTGTCTCCTTCCCCCAATCAACAACTGAAACTATGTCAGAGCAATTCTGAGGCAGTTCTTGAACCTCATTTTCAGTTTATGTGCTAGTCTCTTACCATCTTCCAGCTCACCATACAAATATTGCTTAGGAAGTCTTTCATCTTCATTCTTACCAGATGGCCACCCCACCTCAAACAATTTTGCAGAATCATTTATTCTACACTCCTACAACTACTTTTCTCAAGTACCTCCACATTATTTTCCAATTTACCCCAAGAATTTTTCCAAGACAATATTGATGTAATTGTTCCAAATGTCTTTATGCCTACGATAAACAACACATGTCTCACTTCCATATAGCAAAGATAGCAGGACACATGCTATAAACCCTAATTTTAATTTGGAAAGATATACTATGGCATGACCAGAGATGCCTGTCAAGCCTACCAAAGGTATTACATACCTTGCTGATTCTATATGAAATTTCATCATCAAGACCAGTAGTGCTCAAAGTACTTCCTAAATAAATGGTTTTAGTTGCAATTTGTAACCTTTGCCCAGACACAGTTATAGAAGATTCCATATAAAGTTTAGAGAGGGCATATTGGTACGTCAGAACAGTTTTCCTCAAGTTGATTGTAAGGCTTCAGTGCTGCATAAATCGCATTGATTGTGTAGCATATCCTCCTGGGAATGTGCTAACAGGTCACAATCATTTGCATACAAGAACTCAATGGTGTGAGAATGAAGAACATTCATTTTGGCACAAAGTCTTTTGGGGTTAGAAAGTTTTCTCACTGTCTTATATCTTATACAGCCCCCTTCAGTGCAATCTTCAAAAGTTATTTGAAAGACTTCTATAAAATACAGAGCAAACAAGGTGGGAGCAGGAATATCATCCTGTTTCTACAAAAATTGGATCTGACAAGATACATTTAGCATACCTCCATCTCATCATGAAATTTTCTAAGCATTCTCATAACATTTTCAGGGCAACCCAGCTTTTTCAGGATCTCCCAAAGTACAACCTTATTTGAAGAATCAAATGCTTTCGTCAGATCAATAAAAACTTGATACAAGCCCATATTTTGTTAGATGTACTTATCTTGTAGCTGTGTGGCTGAAAATATATCCATTGTATTCCTACCACCTCTAAACTCACATTGTGATTCCACAATATACAGAAGCAATTTCTATCCAGCATTACCTTACAAAGGACCTTTCCGGTGACAGCTAAAAGACAGAAATTATCACAAACATCCTTTCCACCTTTTGATTCATTGAATGTCTCCATAATTGCACCACACCAATCCAGAGGAACCACTTCACTATGCCAAAACCTCTGAATCACATCTATCGACATCGTACCAAGATGTTCACCACCATGTTTGTATAATCTCCGCACCTAATCCATGTACAGCTGGATCCTTTCCATCGTTTAATTTCCCGATATCCAATTTTATTTCAGCCAGGTTTGGAATCTCTGCTAAAAGATGTTTTGTTTTCTTATTTATAATGTGTGTGTGTGAGTGTGTGCATATATATACATATAAATGATGATGATGATGGTGATGATTATGATATATATATATATATACATATCTCATCATTAAATCATAAATCCGAAAGAGAAGAACACTTTAAGTCATACAGCATTGTTGGATGTCCTTCCTAACCCTAACCACCTTACAGAGTGGACTGAATGCTTTTAACAGGACACCAGCAATGCCTGTGTTTGGCAAGGTTTTACAGCTGGAAGCCCTTCTAAATGCTAATCACTTTACAGTGTGGATTGGATGCACCAGCACTGGTAGGGGTCACCAAGTAACTTGCAAGACAAAGGGCATTGGAGGGGGGGGGGCTTTGTGCCTGGTGAGGAGAGGTTAAAGTATAAACAGATTGGCAGAAACAGGGGTCAGGCTGTAGAGGAAATACATGGTTACTCAGTCAGAAGGAAGGAGAGAGAGAGAGACAAAGAGAGATGGTGGTGAAGTGCTAGGGTATACCCTCAAGGTATGGGGATCAGAATATAAATGGTAGAGTATTGCCAAGGGTACATGAGTAGAGAGTTCACATGAATGCAGAGTGGGAGATGCAGTGACTGGTGAAACCTGGCTTTATTGAAGAAGGGGAGACAACAGGACAGCAATGATGCAGTGGGGGAGGGAGAGATTGGCATGGGGCATGAAAAATGAAATGTGAATAGGAGGAGATGTAGTTTGGTTTATTGGGGTGGAGTGAGTGGAATTTGTTGTTTCATTGTTGCATGTGGGTGGAACACACAGAACTCAGTTTTTCTGAGATGGGCAAGACTTTTCAAAAACCACATATTACCAGACATCTTGGTCCGTTGTCATCCCTTCTGTGAGGCCCAACATCCTGAGATCAGTCCTCACCACTTCATACAATGTCTTCCTGGGTCTCCTTCTTCCACAGGGGCAATCCACTTCCAGCAATTGACACTTCTTTATACAACTGTCCTCATTCATATGCATCGCATCTCCAAACCAACATAGTCTTCTCTCTTGCATTCTACAGTTGATTCCTCCTATGCCCAGCTTTTCTCTCAATATGTTTGCACTCTCTTACAGGTGCATTGATGTTGCACATCTAGCAGAGCACACTGCCTTCATTCCTCTCCAGTCTATGCATATCTTCTGCATTCAGAGCCCATGTCTCACTACCATGGAATACAGCCATTCATAGACAAGCATCCTGGGTTGCCAGTTTAGCATATTTTATGCTAAATCTAGGAATTTTTTTTTTTCAGCATTTAGCAGAAAATTTTTGAATCTAGCATTTAGCAGGGAAAATAGCAGGTTTAAAATTTTATTCAACATTTTTTTTAGCATTTTTCTCTGATCATGACATTTCTACCTTTTTACTTCTTTTCCCTTCTTTTCTACTTATTTGCTAAATTTTAGTTCTCTCGGCTGTTGTTGAATTTTTCTTTCGCTTTCTTGAAACTTCAAATGAAAGTTTATCAAAGGGAAGTTTATCAAGTTATGAACTTTTCCAACCCCCTCCCCCCGTTCAGTACAGAGTGGTGCTTGTGGAGGGAGTGGGAGAAGATAACTCATGTCAGCATCTGAACTCACTACACAATAATGTAAATATGTTGCTAAGAATGAAAGCATGGAAATTCGTCCTAACAATGCTTTATTCTGTAGTGATGAGTTTTTATCATGACAGGTTGACTTACTTTCAGTTTAAAATATGTCTGTGTTTTTTCATGCTTGTTTTGGATTATATATCTTGTATTACTGGCACCTGTGCTGGTGGCATGTGTAAAAGGATTCGAGCGAGGTTGTTGCCAGTGCCGCCAGACTGGCTCCGTGCCGGTGGCATGTAAAAAGCACCCACTACACTCTCGGAATGGTTGGCATTAGGAAGGGCATCCTGCTGTAGAAACTCTGCCAGATCGAGATTGGAGCCTGGTGCAGCCATCTGGTTCACCAGCCCTCGGTCAAAATCGTCCAACCCATGCTAGCATGGAAAGCGGACGTTAAACAATGATGATGATGATGATATAGAAGTACGGGAATGGATGGGTCTCCCCATTTATATTTCTACTTACTTTTTTTTTCAAGTATTGTAGTTATATTTGTGGTTTTACCAATAGATATTAAATGTAAGATTGGAAGCGAAATATGATGTTCCTATGTTTATATCAGAACACAGTTTTAGGATTTCTGCAGATTTTACTTTTCCATTTATAAGTTGGCCACCCTGCATCCTGGATTCTTCACCCCAAGAATTTGTAAGCAGCAAAACATAAGAATTGTTAATGACGAATGAAAGAATTGTTAGTGGCAAACTGACAAGTTGTGTTTTCAATTTTATAAATTTTTATTAATCATTCAATTTATTTCTTTCTTCCTACTACATTATAATGAGCTAAGAAAAAACAAAGTTATACCAGCAAAAATTCCGAAAGGAATGGCTTAAGATGCCAGCGTTTACTAAGTGGTTGTGTGAAGTACCTAGTGACCAATCTAAAGCACTTTGCAGATATTGTAGATGTAATCATCATCATCATCATCGTTTAACGTCCGTTTTCCATGCTAGCATGGGTTGGATGGTTCGACCAGGATTTGATAAGCCAGGAGGCTGCACAAGGCTCCAGTCTGATCTGGCAGTGTTTCTACAGCTGGATGCTCTTCCTAACAACAACCACTCTGTGAGTGAAGTGGGTGCTTTTTATGTGCCACCAGCACAGGTGCCAGGGGAGGCTGGCAGCGGCCACGTTCGGATGGTGCTTTTTACATGCCACCAGCACAGGTATCACAACTACAATTTCCATTTGATTTTTTGATGTTGATCTACTTGACCCAATAGGTCTTCTCAAGCACAGCAGGTCACCCTACAATCCAAGGTAAGCACAGCAGGCCATCCTGTGATCCAAGGTACTTTGGATGGGCTGGGGCTGCTATGTGAAGCTAGTACATGAAAAAGCCATGAACTCATGTTATTTGTCAGGTTTTCACAGTCACAGCATATCTCCAGAGGTCTCAGTCTTTCGTCATTGCCTCTGTGAGACCCAACTTTCGAAGGTCATGCTTGACCACCTCATCCCATGTCTTCCTGGGTCTACCTCTACCCTGGATTTTCAACTGTTTGGAAGTGTCACTTCTTCACACATCTCTCCTCATCCATCCGTAGTACATGACCATACCAGTGCAAACGTCTCTCTTGCATGCCACATCTGATGCTTCTTATGTCCAACATTTCTCTCAGGGTGCTTACACTCTATCATGTGTGCACACTGACATTACACATCCAGCAGATCATGCTAGCTTCATTTCTTTCAAGCTTACACATGTCCTCCACAGTTACAGCCCATGTTTCACTACCATGAAGCATGGCAGTTCGCACACATGCGTCGTACAATCTACCTTTCACTCTGAGCTAGAGACCCTTTGTCACCAGTAGGAGTAGTTGGCAAAATATTCTCTTTTAGTAAGCCACTGTGAAGCAAACAAACATAAGGCATCAACTCCACAGCAAATGATTCCTCTTACCAATTTTATGAAAACCAAAAATGATAAGACATCTATGCTTGAAGCAAATTTAGCAATGTTCATTTGTTGCCATTCATCATTTAATAAACTGTGGTCACTTAATAAAGTTATGTAAGAATTATATGTTAGTGATATTATATCCAAAGTGAAGTTGCATCATACAAAATGTGCAAATATCGTGAGAAATGTTCTGGTGCCATATTTTGATGGAGATTTAATTTCTGATATAGGAGATAGAAAATTTAGCCTGTTATTAGATGAAGCCAAATGAAATATCGATAAACAAGTTGTTAGGAATTGTTATCATATATTACAGTGACACTCACAAAAAAGTGCTACATACATATCTCAGGATGGTATCTTTAGAAACATGTGATGCAGATGGCATTGTAGATGCCTTGAAAATTGAATTAGTGACAAAGAAATTAGATATAAAAAATTTACTGGCTATAGGAACCGACAATGTTAGAGTAATGATAGGTGTCAACAATGGTGTTTTCCAGAAATTAAAAGAAGTTCCATCATTACTTCTATTTAGGAGGGTATGTCATTCTTTACAGTTGGCAGTATCCCACACTTGTGCTGAATGCTTGCCCATAAATTTAGAATTTTTATTATCCAAAACCTATAAATGGTTCTCTCGTTCTTCAATAAGACAAAGTGCCTACAAACAACTTTACCTTGCTATCAATGGTAAAGAGCCTTTGAAGATTGCAAATTCTTGTACAACTAGGTGGCTGTCAATAGAACCAGCAGTAAATAGAATTTTAGGCCAATGGTTTGAATTGCAAACTCACTTCCAAACTACAACTACAAAGAAAAAGGCTTTCCAACACAAACGTTACATGAAATGTTTTGTGATTCTAAGAATGAACTTTACCTTTTATTTTTGCATCCAATTTTAAAACGTGTTCAGGAAGTGAATAAACTGTTTGAATCAAACACTGTCGACAAAACAAAATTACTTGAAGATCTTTCAAATTTGATCAAATCTGTTGCTAATATGATAGTGTTGCCAACAGGTAGAATTGATCCTCTTGATCCTGATGCTTCTATTGAAAAATTTCTGGATTCTAAACCAAATTTAGGCTACAGGTTCAAGTGAAAGATAGCAGAAATGATTATCAAGAAGACTGTAACAGCCACTGAAGAAAATAATATTCGCAAAAGGGAACAACAATTTTTACTCTGCCTTTATAAAGAGCTCAAGCACCGTTTACCAGAAAATATTAATATAATGAGGAATATCAAATGTTTTTTCAGTGGAGAATATTTTGCAGCATTTCAAAGAGCCAATCTTGCCTATCTCAGAAGCAATGCATTTAGATGAAGAAAAAATTGCTTCAATTGAAATAGCATTCATTTAGATAAATGGACAAATATGTCAAATACTGAGGCATTCTGGCTGGAAGTCTTGGAATATAAAGATGCTACTGGAGGAAATTCTTTTAGAGATGTTGCAAATTTTGCCATTAATCTATTGACATTGCCAAACTCAAATGCAGAATTTGAATGGTTCTTCAGTAGTATGGGTGTAATCTAATCAAAATTGAAAAACAAAATGCATCTTCCTATGCTTAGATCAATACTGTCTATAAAATATGGCCTGAAAAGATATGGCAAATGTTGCAAAAACTTTGATATTCCAAAACACATAATTAACAAGATTGGGACCTTGAATATATACAGAAGTCAAGACCTAGGAACTGCAGCTGGAAGGGATCAAATCAGTGAAATTCTAGAAATTATTTCTCAATGCTGAATAGAATTAAAGAAAGTAAATAAAAATGTTGGTAAAAATTAAGCTTTTTGATATAATTAGTCTTTAGCATTTTTTTGGTATTTTCTCTACTGAAATTTAGCATAAAATTTTGATTTTAAGTTGACAACACTGCAAGCATCACACAATCTACCTTTCACTCGAAGAGAGAGAGAGAGAGTCCTTTTGCTGCCAACAGAGGTAGTAGTTCTTTGAACTTCCTCCATCCTATTCTTATTCTAGAAACAATACTTTCAGAGCATCCACCACCATTACTAATTTGGTCACCTGAATAGCAGAAACTATCTACAACCTCAAGAGAGCCTCCTGGGTATTTGTGAGAGTCTAATTCTCATGTGTCCTGAATGCATATTGTTCCTGCACATCTGCTACACATATATATTTGAAGCTCTGATGAAGCTATAGGGTGTGACCCAAGCATCCAGCTATAAGTGCCTTGCATTTTTTAACAGAAAGAGCTGTATGCTAATCTCAAGTCCATGACATAATTTCTTATTCCTCTGGCATTTTAACCCTTTAGCATTCAGATTATTCTGCCAAATGTAATTTTTATTGATTCACATTGTTTTGAATTAATCATGCATTATCTCAAAGCTTTGACATTTTGATGATGTGATTGCATATTTTTGGTGTGATATTGTAGAGCAGATATACGAAGCCAAATCTGGCCAGTTTGAGCATAGAACAGGATATTTGGGCCAGATTTGGCTTATTTGAATGCTAAAAGGTTCATTTCTTACTACTGCTCAGCGCTTGACTGATGCATTTGCTCTGCAGCATATGTATATTGAGTTCTAACACCAGGTATTCAGAGTCACTATGGCTGGACCTCTGCTGATCAATATAACTCAACAGCTGTAAATCAATGAAGTTTATACAATAAGCATTTATTCCTTTGTTATCTAATTTTTTTTTTATTACTGCTCTGTACATGACTAATGCTTCATTCTGAAATATATATATATATAGTTAATCCAAACATGAACAAAGAGAAAACAGAACAGCACGAGGATGTCAAACAAGTATTGTGTTACTGGACGCTCAGGAAAGGAAATAAAGAAGGTGGATTTAACGATTTAACGTTTCGAGTGGAGATCTTCGTCAGAAACAGAGAAAAAGGGAAGGTCCAAGGAACGGAATACAGAGAAAGAAAATCGCCCACGACACACACGCGGTCACATATTGAAATGACCGGAAGGGAATGGGTGAAGAAAAAGTTCTTTCAAAGACAGGAGAGTGCAAGAGAAGGAGGTATATGTATGTATGTATGGGTATATGCATGCACGCAGGTCTGTGTGTGTGTGTGTGTGTAATGATAGCACGTGTGTGTGTGGTTGTAGTTATTTATCTATGTGTGTGGTTGGGCTTAGTATCGTTTAAGGTCATAGGAAGAATTTATAGTATGAATTTTGGTAGGAGTGGCTGCTTGTTGTGTGTCTACCTACACATGTGCGTAGGAGAATGGTCAGCGGAAGTTACTGGTAGTTTGAAGTATGTGCGTGTGCGTGTATGTGTTTTGTTTGCAGTGTGTGTGTATGTATGTGTGTGTTTATGTGTATATGTGTGTATGCGTGGGGATGTGTATGTGTGCGTGTGTGTGTACATGTATGTATAATTGTGGGCGTGTATGTATGAGTGTGTGCTGTGTGTGTATGGGAAGTATGTGTGGGTTCATTTGCGTGTGCATGTGTATGTGTGCGCGTGTATATATACATGTGTGTGAGTGTATGACCGTGTGTACATGTGTGTGTATTTTGTGTGTGTGCATGTGCATGTGTGTGTGAACGAGGGGTTGTGTAGGGGGTATAGGTGCGTTTTTTGCGTGTGTATGCATGTGCGTGTGTGCGCGTGCACATGTGTATGTGCGTGTAGTTGTGTGTGACCGAGAATACTGAAATTATTTAATATTTAGTGTGAAGCCCTTTAGCTTCAATCACACTCTGACATCTTTGACTGCATGGGGAAATTAAATTTTCAATTTCTTGTTAGGTGATCTTATTCCGTTCTTCCTGAAGGGCATTCCATACTTGCTCGGTTGTTTTAGGATTTCTGGCTTTCGAACGTTCTCCTAGAATATTCCACACATTTTCAATAGGATTGAGGTCTGGGCTTTGAGCAGGCCAATCCATAACAATAACCTTTTCAGCCTTGAGGAAGTTCATGACCACCTTAGCCTTGTGACATTGGGCATTGTCCTGCATGAATATGGGTGGTCGCTTAGTTGAATTTCTCAGCACAGGCAAGACATGATCTTTTACAAGTTGTTTATAAACTCCTGCATTTACCTTTCCATGTAATCGCAGCAAAGGGCCCACAACATCTCCAGATATCATCCCCCAAACCATGACACTTCCTCCACCGAATTTAACACTAGTCTTAAGGCATTTAGGCAACAATTTTTCACCTGCTTTTCGACGAACGTACCTTTTCCCATCTGAGCCAAATAACATAAACTTAGATTCATCACTGAAATGCACCGTTTGCCATTTTTCTTGAGACCACAACACATGTTCGGTTGCAAAGGTAAGACGACACTTTTTATTTTTGGAGCTGATCAGTGGCTTCACAGCAGGTGCTCTTGCTTGTAGGTCATGTTCAACTAAACGACGAGACACAGTTTTTCGAGATAAAGTTTTCTTCAGTACAATGCTCATTTTCCGAGAAACAGCAGCAGCAGTTTTAAATCTGTCCTTTTTAACCAACTTTACCATAGCAGGATCTTCTCTCTTAGTCGTTTTTCTTGGCCTACCTGTAAACTTTCTTGCTTCACACGAACCACAATCATCGTAGACCTTAAGAATACCGTGTCCAACACTTTTTGGCTTGTTAACAATCTTTGCAATAGATCCAATACTTAAATTATCCTTCCTTCGAAGCTTAATAATCTGCTGACGAATTGGTAACGGAGTAAGTGGCATTATATTAACAAAGTATACTGCAAATATTCTTACTAATGTTTAGTAAACGAACCGTCACGTAAACAAATTCAAAACATTAGAGTTCGCCGGTTAAATATACTAAAACACGGAGTAATAGCAACCGTTCTGATCATTTTGGCCGCCATGGGTTTTGCATTAAATCACTAAATCATCCATAACTTTTTTATTATCCTCTCAAATTACACCAAAATCTCAGGCAATAACAAATAATATCGTATTTATTGTCTGTGAAAATTATAGAATATAAAACAACTTTGAGAAAAAATTATATCTACTTTTCTGACAATGCCGTTCTGAACATTTTGGCCGCAACTCTATGTGTAATTGTGTGTGTCTGTATGTGTATTGTGTGTGTTGGAGGTATATGTGCGAACATGTGCTAGTGTGTGTGTGTGTGTGTATGTACGTGTGTATATGTGTGTACGTGTATGTATGTGCGTGTGTATATGTGCGTGTGTGTGTATGTGCGTGTGTGCATGTGTTCTATGTGCGCGCCTCTCTTCCAGCATAGATATCTTTAACACACATAAAGAAATCTCTAACTCCACACTACGGAAAGCTGGATTTAAACAAGAAATGAAATACCTTGACCCTAATCACCCTACAAGTAGCCCAAATAACAGGAACCCACTCACTAATACCACTAACACCAACCACATACCATGTACCACCACAAACTACACCCACAATAAGACCATTACGGGTAACCCCAATAGAAACAGCATCAAAATGAACAACGCCGAGACCCAAACACGAACCACGAACAACAACAAAAACACTAATACCGACAAAGTGATATTAAATCAGATTAACAAAACTAATAACACAAAGTACGCAAATAAGCCCCAAAATAACACTAGCTACAAAAATAGTAGTATAAACTTATACATCGGTATCAATAAAACTAAGGTCACCCATCGAACTAATATGAACTCTATTAATAGCAAGAAAACCAGGCCCTTGAACCCACATGGACCGTACGATCATAACACCAATGGACAGACGAAAGTTACACGAAAATGAAACCTAACTATGAATACAACCAAGATACATACAACCATAATTTCACACGAATCACAAACAAGGAGGGTTCTATACTAGAAAAAAACAACACAAAAAGATAAACAAAATTAGTGATAATATTTGACTCGTAATCCCCTATGCACCTCAAATCAAACACAGTTCGCTCATTAATGAAAATCATAGACAAACACCTAAACGTTAATGATAAATACGCAGAATTATGTAAGAATAGAATCAGAATAGGCCACAGTCTGACAAATGACTTAGCCACAATAATAGCCTCAATGAATAATAAAAACAGACAACTTCTGTGAAACTAGAAAGATTGTGAACAATAAAAATAAAAGCCAACCAACTAATAGAACTAAGCCCACCACTGACGTGGTGCCCCCTGCTAACTTAGACGCAGACCTGAATAATAATTGCCCTTCACAATACAACACGAAGGAAGATAGACCTAATTACCTATATGGTTGCAGGGATAGAACAAAGTGCCAGTTCTCATATAGATGCAAGAAAAATAACGCAGTTTACCAATGTGACTTGCACACAAATAACCAAACGAAATCATAGGCACCACCAAGAACCAATTGAGTCTTAGATACAACGTGCACCAATCGAGCTTCAGAAATAGGAGTAAGGCCAACTCAAAGGGACTAAGTACATACTTTTGGGAACTTAAGGATAAAAAAAAAAAAAAGATTATAGTTTAAACTGGGATATACCTGCAAAAACAACTTCCTACAACGCCGCCAATTGACGCTGCGATCTTTGTCTATCAGAACGCCAGCTATACTTATGGCTAAACAACCCCTCCTGAACAGAAAATTTGAGAACGACATTTTTTGTCTTTATGTGGGCCTTTATGTATTTTCAAAATACCAGTAGAATAGCCCCTTTTGTCTTCAAGTAGGCCCCTATGTCTTTCATAATCCCAAACTTCAATAGTCATCTATATAAGTCTAATTAGCTGGGAACCACCTTTAACACTTACACACAAATAGTGACTCCGCAAACCCACTCGCCTCCACATTCCATAATTTACTTTGCACTTACATGGGGCCCCTTCTAGCACTAAGAACTTCTTAAACTCTAGTAATAATATAACTCTTAGCCATAATACAATTCTAAACCAACCTACCTAGTCTAATAAAAATTGGTATGAGTTAGCTCCCTTTTCACCCTAAGTTAGAGTTACCCACCTACCCTTCACTTACACCGCATGTGACTAAACCCACTGTGGACTAAAAACAAATTTAATACACACGTGCGAAAAAATGTGCTTAGTTAAACTTGGAACCCCAGACCAAAATAATATTCACCCCGCTCAAATTGCCCAACGAAACTAACCAGTCTATTACAATGAAACCTCTCCCCAGCGAAATTACCACTGCAAGAACAAAATTTAATGTAAGACTTGCTATCTTTGCTTCTATTACCATCACATATGTATCAATAACTTTTGCATCCTAACCGATGTATCTATTTTGGTATTCTGAAGAGATTTACTAAAACTGGTAAATCGAAACGATCGTAAATGCTACCTTCTTCTTTGTTATCTAATTAAATTAAAGGCACACCAGCAAAAACAACGAGTTTCCCCTTGTTATTACATCCATTTTCTTCTATATAACCTAAAGTACAGTCTACCAACCAAACCATCTGCTACCGTACAACTTTACAGAGCGACTTTGGACTTAATTATCCCTTAGAGGTGTTAAACTCCTCTAACTGATACCTACACTATATATACACATATATAGTTTCCATCTACCAAATCCACTCACAAGACTTTGGTCAGCTTGAGGACATTTGCCCAAGGTGCCACAGAGTGGTACTGAACTCGGAACCAAGTGGTTGAGAAGCAAGCTTCTTACCACACAGCCACTCCTGCACCTAAGGCTATGTAAGTACTCTGGAAGGACAGTAGTTAGACTCTCGGTTCGATAATGATACGACTGAGGAGTCTAATGCGAGTCTTGTATGAGGATGTGCATGTTAAGTAAAATGCAAAAACAAAGCCAAGGCTGTGTGAAATTTTCAGGACATTTATAAAGAGAAAGTTAGTCTTACAGCTGTTTCTGGGATATTAGGGATATCGCTTCATCTGAGACGATGTGAGATAGTTAAATAGAGGGGAAGAGTAAAGTTCAATATAAGGAGTTATTTTGGAAAAGGATGGAAATAATAAGTATGAAGGAAAATGTGATTTTTATGTAATTTGTAGAAAGTCTTTCTGACGTATTTTATAGTTCTCAGATACAGCCATTTGATTACCTAAAATAGCCATCGTGGAATTTGAACCCGTTTCATCTGACTTTGTGCATTTAGATTATAATAAAATGTCATTAGAATATTAAATGGAAAGTCAAAATGAGTGAATTCAATATTAATTAGGTGAATGTATTGGTTCATTTGTTTAAATATGTAGACTCTTCCTTTGTTTGAGTATATGGACTTGTGCAGAATATTGATAGTGTATGTTTGTATCTTACTGAATAAGTATGAATTAAGGTATGTATATTGTTTTCAGAGCTGGTTCAATCATAAGCAAATAAAATATTAAGTTCACTGCTTTTTTTTTCTAACTGTCGGCATACTTCAGGAAATAAGGGAATAGAAGTAAAAATTAAAATATATATAGGATGTTACAGCTGAAATTCCATTGTCCAAGGAATGTGCTGTGTAGAATGGGTAGAAATGCTTCTTGTCAATGGTATGTAAATTCCAATAGGAGTTCATATTTTGTCCTTACAAATGGAAAGTGTGGAGATGTAGAGTTCGTGTGAATGAAATTTTGAAAATGTAGTTGTAATATTAAGTAGATAGAGAGGAGAGAAAAGATATGTAGGCTAATATAAGGAGAATGGTTTAAAGGAATAGGTGAGGAAAGAAGAAAGAAAGAAAGGAAGAGGAAGAAAAAAGGAATGTTAGTTGGTGGTCAAGATATTATGAGGGGTGGGAGGGGAGTAGGGAAGGGATAGGAATGTAAGGAATGAATATGTGTGAGGAGTGGGAGGTGGGGGTGATATGTTTGAAAGACACTAAGATAGAGGGATAGGTACAGACAATGGTACAGGGGTGGTTACTAAAGTGAGTAGTAAACGTCAAAAAGGAATGAAAGAACAATAAGATATATTGAGCAAGTTTCTAAAAATAGACGGAGGTGTTTATTGTACTGGTTAATGTGATAGTGGAGGCTGAGGAAAGAAAGAAAGAAGTGCACATTGCTATACACGTGCACACACACGCATACATGTACATGTATATATGCACTATGTGTATATATGTATTGTGCCTTTGTGTCAGTGTTTGTTCCACACCACTGCTTGACAAGTGGTGTTGGTATGTTTACATTCACATAACTTAGCGATTCGGTAAAAGAGACCAATAAAAACGTACCAGGCATGAAAAAGAAAGAACTGGTGTCGATTTCTTCAAGGCATTGCCCCAGCGTGGCTGCAGTGTGATGACTGAAAAAGATAAAAGAACCACCAAATTCCTTAGTAAAACTTAAAGCTAAGGGAAGTAACTCTTGTACCTCTTACGGTCACTCTACCTGCTAGAAATAGCAACCAAAATGATTTTAAGTTAGATCCCAGTGCTGGATGTTCAAGAACCAAATGAAGGGCAGATTTTCAATCCCGGGATCATCTTGATTCCAAAAAGGTATAATATGTTCATGTAAAGCAAACGTAGACTGAGATACTGGGGTCCCGGGCGGACAGAATTTCGCGTTTATTTATATAGATGCAGGGGCAGTGATGGCACTAATAATGTTAATGTAAGGTCAGTGAGGGTACTAACATAGCTACAGGTCATGTCCCACTGCCCGGTACCTTGGGAAAGTGTTTTAAATGTTTTTATCCCACTTATTTGTAACATCAATCTTTTCAAGGCTCGGCTGATGGAGACACAAGTTGATATACCACTGATGCAACCATGTAACTAGCTGTACATGTTCATATATGCATTTGTTTGTCCATCGGAGTGACAAGGATCGTCTTGTCATCATAAAGGCTAACTAGTGTGGTAGTTTTTTAAAAGAGAAGAAGACTTGCTTCATTCTCTCTAGTTTTATTCTAATCCTCTTCAATCGAGTAAGAGGACCAGATCAGGCGACTGGGAACAGAGGCAGATGCAGTGGACGACCAAGATATCTTGCTCGCTTCATTTTGCCCTCTGCACTCCATAATATATATATATTATATATATATAATATATATATATATATATATATATATATATATATATATATATATATATATATATATATATATATATAATATATATATATATATATTATATATATATATTATATGTAGAAAAATACAAACTGGGATAAGAACGTAAAACATTTAGAAGACGATACAAAAAACACGGACGGGACATTCGAAGCCTTCTATCTTCAGTCAAGAACCGGATCATCCTCGCAATTTCGGCTGATTAATCTTGAGATCGCTCCGATCCGGCCAGCCCCAAGGAAAAACTAAGCCACGAACATTAGATTTCTTGGAAAAAGGATCGAATGTATACGAAACAAGGACAGAAAAACGGACGATGCCACACGAATATAAATACAAAAAACAATAATAGTAATAACAGGACAAAACGCACACACACGCACACACACACACTCGAGAAACTCAGAAAAAAAACAGGGAGAGAAAATTTAAAAATGTGTAGTCGCTAGCGATCTATCATGGTGAATGCTGCACAGAAGGGTCACACAAGAGAGCTAGGGAGAAGGGGAGATAATAAAGTAGTGGTGATCCCAAAACGAAGGTGCGTGTGGGTGTGTATAAGTTTGTTTGTGCTTGTGGAAGAGGGCTGGTGATCTTGACGTGTGCGTGTGTGTATGTGTAGGTGTGAAAATATGGGTCTGGGAAGTGGTCAGTGCTGATGTATGCGTAGTGGTGTGATGTGATGTGTTGTGTGGTGCGGTGTGAGGGTGTTGGGACGTGGGGAAAACAAGGGTGGGGTATGGGTTAGGCTGAGGGTGGGGGTAGAGGTGGGTAGGTGGAGGGTGGGGGTAGATATGGGGTATGTGGGAGTGGGTGTAAGGGGTGAGATGGGAAAGGTGGGGTGGAATGCGTAGGGTTGGGGTGGGCTTACGAGGGAAGGGAGACGATGAAGGGAGGAGGAGAAGGTAGGTAGGAGTGAAGAGAAGAGAGAAGGAGAGTAAGAGTAGGAGCAAGAGAGGAGAGATGGGTGGGAGGAAGTAGGTTTGAGGAGGACAGATGCGAGGGGAGGAGAATTGAGCTCATGTGGCGCAAAGGAGCGAAGAGAGAAGATTAATCCTTGTTCACGGCGCAAATGGGTGTCCGGATGTCCCCTGTGCAAGGACAATCCGAACACAGACAAGTGTTGCAAAGAGTGACCAGTAGAGCAGAAATGGCGCAAGACCGGGATGTCATTGCCGAGTCGGATGTCTCGGAGGTGTTCCGCGAACCGGTCAGCTACGTGGCGTCCCGTTTGCCCGATGTATAGAGAAGGGCAGAGAGAGCAGGAGATGCAGTAGATGATATTAGTCGAAGTGCAGGTGACAGAGTCGGTGATGTGATAGGGTCGATGATGGGCGCCGGTGAGGAGGATGGTTTTGGAGAGGTAAGGGCAAGTGCGGAAGCATAGGCGGAAGCATAGGCGGAAGCATAGGCGGAAGCATAGGCGGAAGCATAGGCGGAAGCATAGGCGGAAGCATAGGCGGAAGCAGGGGGACGAACCGCATTGAGAGGTTGGGTTAGGGTAGAAGCTGTGGACCAAAAGGTTTTGTAGGTTGTGGGCTCGTTTGAAGGAGGGGAGGGATCCGTTAGGGAAGATGTGCGAAGTGGAGGGGGTTGGACTGGGGTCGCCGGAAGGCTTGGAGAATGGTACGTTGGAGAGGTAGGGTGGTGGGGTGGTAGATGAGTGGAAATGGAAGACGGGAGGCGGCGGGGCAGGTTCGGGGGGAGAGAGCAGATGCACGGTCCATAGAACATGCTCTGGTAAAGGTGGTGTGGATAGTGGTGAGGGGATATCTACGTAGGATGAAGTGGTAAGCAATGAGTTGAGACTGAGTCTCAAAGTCATGGTCGTCACTACTGAGACGGAGGAATTGGGAATAGGGGATGGAAAGCTTGGTTTGTTTAGGGTGGGAGGAAAAGAAGTTGAGGTATGAGTGTGAGTATGTGTGTTTGTAGAGGATGGAGGTGGTGAGAGTGGAGTGATGAATG
Organism: Octopus sinensis; assembly: GCF_006345805.1. Lineage (NCBI taxonomy): Eukaryota > Metazoa > Mollusca > Cephalopoda > Octopoda > Octopodidae > Octopus > Octopus sinensis. The sequence continues at coordinate 16,235,611 of NC_043016.1, read as the reverse complement.
CTGACCAAATGTCAAGAAAGGAAACAGAGGTGTCAGAGATAGTGTAGGAGAAGTGGAGGGTAGGATGGAAAGATTTGACAAAAGAGAAGAAGGAGTCTAGATGTCCGCAGGAGAGTGAGGTCGCACCGATAATGTCGTCAATATAACGGCCGTATAGTTCGGCAGTGGGACCAGTGTAACTTGAGAATATTTGGGCCTCAACGTAGCCAACGAACAGGTTTGCATAGTTGGGGCCCATTCTCGTTCCCATGGGCACTTCCGAGATATACTGGTAGAAATCACCCGCGAACGAGAAGCAGTTGAGTGAGAGGACAAGTTCGGCCAGACGAACGAGTGTGGATGTGTCAGGCTGGGGGTTGGGTCGAGGGTCAAGGAAATGTTGGGGTGCACGCAGCCCCCCGTGGTGAGGTATCACCGTGTAAAGGCTCTGGATGTCGAGGGAGAAGAGAAATTTAGAGGGGCCAGGAGGGAAGGAGAAAGAGTTGAACAAACAAAGCGCGTGGTTGGTGTCATGGATGTGAGGGGAGGGAAGCAACTAGGGGGGCAACGACACGGTCAAGATATCTGGAGATGAGTTCGGTGGGGAAAAACTTCGAAGTCGCAGTCAACTTTTTCCTTGTGCCATAAATATGTAGTCTACTAAAAAAAGTATTGAGTAATTCTTCAGTTTATATTAAATTGTTTCTTTTACAAAATAACTTCACATAAAATCCAACATTAACACACACACATATACACACGCGCGCGTTCATTAATTGTAAGTATTTTGAAGTAATCCGCCGCAATCTTTTCTGTTTGGCAGCCATTTTTCAATTTCTTCAATTTTTGTTCCAATTGATTTCATATTTGATGTAGTTTTGTAAGGTAATCATTGACATGAAATTTATTTTCACCGCAAATCAATAAATAAGCAGTTAATAGCTTTTAAAGTTTCCAAATTTTGGATAATTTTAACCGATCGAAAGCCACAGACATGTAGGTACCTGTTTCCATAGTAACAAGTCAAGCTGTTACCAAACTGCTTGCCCACGTGATCATTTTTCACTTATTATATGCATAAACCACATGAGGTATGGCAACATTCATGCAGTCACGCACAAAATGACAGCTTTCAAATCTTGCTCTCTGACTCTGACTCGCTGTAACTTTTCTTTTTTTTTTCTATCAAATAGAAAATGTGTATGAAATTTCCACAATGTCCATTGTTTTGTGCATTGTAAACTTATTTTTAGAGACATTTCTTCTTTTCTCCCACGTGTATCACAATGAAGCATCCTACTCCTCTTCATAGTTCTTGGTGCTTTTGTTAAAATTCTGTTATTGACAAAAATATTTTTCTCACACTTCACATCGGGTATGGCTTTCGCCATATCGTGCTTTTCTTTGTATCTGCTGTCGTTACAAAGAAAGTATTTGGTGGTCCTTTACCGTTCGCTCTACAGGGCCATTTTACATTTTAACGAATGGGTCTATCTGCATTTCTACTCTTGACCACAGTTGGCCGCTACAACTGCAAGAACTTTATACTGCAGGACGATTAAAATCAAGTTGAATAATGTTGAATAATGATTTATTATTAATGTCTTTGACGATACTTTAGTCTGCATCTGTCAGTCGGAGCCCAGTTCGAGAGTTGCACTGTTTTGAGGAATGCAGAACCAGCTCTGCCCTGGCCTGGTGTTGTAGGAATGATTCATGCCAAGAGGTGCGTATTATATAAGTCCGTTCTCGTAATTGAAGATTTACCTGTTATTCTTTCACTTATTTTAAGACCACGCTGGAGCACTGCCTCCAAGGGTTGAGTCAAACAAATTGATCCCACTACATATGTCTTTTTTCTCTCTAGCCTAGTACTTATTCCATCGATATCTTTTGGCCAAATCAGGAGATTATGGGGAAACAAAGAAACAAACACTATCAGGCGGCGGTGGTGAGGGACAAACA